>NW_025380483.1:0-5917 GCF_016433145.1 Gracilinanus agilis | reverse complement strand
TTATCCAAGTCAGTGATAAAAATGTTAATCATATAGAACAAAACACAGATCCTTGGGATACCACAATGCAGACCTCTTCCCACATTAACACTGAACCATTAATAGCTACTCTGAGTCCAGCCACCCAACTATGTCTGATTCAGTTTGATTGTATTTTACCTTCATCTACATCACTCCATCATTCTTCTCTTACTCTTTCCTACTTGTCTTGGTTAACTATTCCCAGACAGTCAGAAAACAAAAAAGGTTTAGAGAGTTGTCATGTGTCAGGCTCTACGCTAAATTATTAGAATATAAAGAAAGTTCAAACAATCCTTACCCTCAAGGAACTGAGAATCTACTAGGGGAAACAAAAGGTAAAGCAATAGTAATGAGAGGATCAGGAAAGGATCCTAGAAGAAGGTTGTATTTTGACTGAGATTTAAGTCAGGAAATGGTATTGAGGAGATACAGCATTCCATGTTTAGGGACAACAAGTAAAACCTCAGTTGGATTAACTTGTTTGAGGAGAGCAAGGGGAATACACAGAATATGTTTATGGAAGCAATGTCAAATTAAACAGGAAAAAGATGTAGGTAATAGGTCTTGAAGGACTTTAAAACTAAATGCTGTATCTTATATTTGATCCCAAGGGTAATAGGGAGCCACTGAAGTTGATTCATTAGGGGGAGGGGTGGCATTGTCAGGCCTGTGCTTTAAGATCACTTTGATAGCTAAGTGGAGAATGTAATGGAGTGGAGAGAAACTTGAGTTAGGAATAGTAAACAGAAGAATATTGCAATAATCCAGACATGAGGTGTTAGAGAAAGGGGAGAGGAAGAGAAAGGAATAAACATTCATACAGTGCCTATTCTATGCCTTGTACTAAGTTCTTTGTAAATATCTTATTTTATCTTCACAAGGACCCTCTGCAGTAAGTGCTATTATTGTCCCCATTTTACAATTGACGAAACTGAGGCAAACAGAAGTTAAATGGTTTGCCTGATAACACACAGCTAATAAGTGTCTGTGGCCATATTTAGGACTTCTTAAATCCAGGTCGAAAACGCTATCCATTGTGGCATCTTGCAGTGGAGAGATTGGGACATATATGAGAGATGTTGGAAAGGTAGCGTCACTAGGAACTGGGAAAAGATTGAATATGGAGGTGGGAGAGGAATGTAAAGTGAAAAACCAAGGAATTGAAAATGGCATATAGGTTGCAAGCCAGGGTAGGAGGATAGTGATATTCTCAATGGTAAGAGAGAATTAGGAAAAAGCATAGGAGTTATGGGAAAAGGACAGTAAGTTGAGATTTGAATATGTTGAATATAAGATGCCCATGGGACTTCCACTTCAGGATGTCCAATATATATTTGGAGAGGCATGACTAGAAGACAGGAGAAAGATTAGGATTAGTTAAATAGATCTGAGAATCATCTGTATAGAGAAGACAAATGAATACATAGAAGTCAATGAATTAACCTTGTAAAATAGTAAAGAGAAAAAAGAAGAGGAGCCAGGAGTGTCTTGGGGGACACCAGGGGTTAGCAAACATGACTAAAATGGAAATCCAGCAATGGAGACTGACAAAGTGATCACAGATATAGGAAAAAAAACCAGAAGAGAATGGTGTTAGAAAAAGTTAGAAAGTTAGAAAAACAAGAATATATAAGAGAAGAAAGTAATGGAAAAGGTTTAAAGCTACAGAGAAGTCAAGAATGTTGAGGATTAAGGTAATGGTCTTGGACCTTGTAGTCAAGACATCTTTGGATCTTCCTTGTCCTCTGCCTCAGGAGGTCTTCTCACCTCTGTGAAGAGGAGATGATTGTGAAAATGGGAACTACTGCAGACAGGCTATTTCTCAGTGATGTCATGATTCTTGGTACTAGGTTTGCTAGTATGGAGGGAAGTTTTAGACTCTTTGTTAGTCAGAAACCAGAAGTCATGGAGGACTGTTGGAAGGTATTGCGGGCAGCCAAAGACAACAATCCCTATCTACATAGGTAACACTGCATCTACCAGTTGGTGAAGTATTCACAGCACCAACCTCAGGGAATTATGGAATTCGTTTTTATCCAATTCATGACGAACCTCAGAATCTGAGGTGAAACAGTCACAGTGAAGAAGTGAAATCATGAAAAGTTTCTACTTGGAGATGGAACTGAAGAGTGATGTCAAATGAGAGCTTTATCTAAAAATACTCTAATACTTTTTCAACAATCTTGTCATGTTTGTGTCCTCACATGTTCTAACACCAACATAAGTCAGTCACAGGACAGGTGAACACTGATGGGAGTTGACAGTGATTGAACTTTACATCATGAAAGCCTCTGTTTGTGGTGAACTTTTCTCAACAGTACGTAGGCACTTTCATAAGAACATATTATATATGGACATAAAAACTTCACAATCAAATTCTGAAAAGCAGAAATGTTAAATTCATCTTTTCAGATCATAAAACAATAAAATACATTACATAATACATTCAACAAAAGGCTGCAGAAAGAGTGAAAATTAATTGGAATCTAAATGATCTTATCCTAAAAAATGAGTGGGTCAAAGAATAAATTATAGAAATAATCAAAAATACAAACATATTAGTCAGTGACCATAGTAACATCATGTTTAATAAAGCCAAAGATCTAAGCTTTTGGGAAAACTGGTTTTTTCACAAAAACTGATGTAAAAAGTAGAAGACATTATGGCAGAAATTAGGCATCTTACACTATATACCCAGATAGTCAAAATAGACACATGAAGTAGAAATAAAGGGTGATATAATAAGCAAATTAGAGGAAATCCGAATAGTTTACATATGGATAAGGGAAGAATTTATGACCAAATATATGACCAAAAAAGAAGAACATTACAAGATATAAAATGGATAACTTTGATTATATTAAATTTTAAATGTTTTGTATGAAGAAGACTATAAAATCAAGATTAGAAGAGAAACAAAAAACTGGGGGGAAACGTCCAGCAAATGTCTCATTTCTCAAAAATACAGAGAACTAAGTCAAAATTATAAGAAAACAAATCCTCCCCAATTGATAAATGGTTAAAGAATGTGAATAGAAAGTTCTCAGAAGAATTTAAAACTATTTATCGTCATAGGAAAAATGCTCCTGATTAGAGAAATGCAAATGAAACCAACTCTTAATATTCTATCTCACATCTATCAGATTGACTAATATGACAAAAAAGGAAAATGATAAATGTTAGAGGAGATGTTGAAAAAATTGAAATATGCTTAATACACTGTTAGTGAAATTGTGCACTAATCTAACCTCTGGAAAACAATTTGGAATCACACCCAAAGGGTTATTAAATTGTGCATGTCCTTTGATGCAGCAATAGCATGACTAGGCTAGTATCCAAAAAAGATAAAAAAAAGTGGAAAAGGACCTATTTGTACAAAACCATTTATAACAGCTCTTTTTGTGGTGGCAAAGAATTCAAAACTGAAGGAAAGTCCATCAGTTGGGGAAAGGATGAACATGTTGTGGTATATGTTTGTAATGGAAATGGTTCTGCCATAAGAAATGTCAAATGGAACAATTTCAGAAAAACCTTGGAGAGATTCATACGAAGCAAAATGAAGTGAACAGAACCAGGAGTAACATAGGAGTCACAAAGTCAAATATAATGTCTGACGGCTTCACTTGCCAGAGTCCCAGTGCCAGTGTCCCCTGGCATCCCCCAGCATCCCAACATTAATGCCATGTTGTCACAGAGGGAGAAGCTGGGGACTTTTTGAAAATCCAATGGGAGAAGTGGCACTCACTCTCTCTGGACCAATTACTGAAGAAACTAATGTCTCTGGGCTTCCTCTCTCCTATCAGACCATGGCAGCTTGGAGGCTGACTACAAAAGAGGATTGCATTTTTACCTAAAGTTACAAAATCTGAAGATGCCTTTTCTATCTTCTCTCTCTTCACTAATAAATGCTTATAAATCTAGTAATAAGCTTCTAGATTAATTTTTATTCATGACATCATCAAGAAGTGATATTTAGCTTTGGAGGTGACATCTGCGAACTGCAAGTGGGATTCTGTCTTAAGAAAGAAGCTGGGGGAGTGACTTTGTCATGGACTACAGTAGAACTCTCCTGCCTTGACATCTTGGTCTATGACATTTCCTCTTGAATGGAAAATATTCCCACCGAGGTGATTCTAAGCCTGGCTTATGGAATTTTTGGCATTGCAATTGGCAATCTCTATGACTCTTGTTTGGTATTTACATCAGAATAAGGTGACATTTTCCTTTACTACAGTGTGTGAATTTGTTTTGCACATGCTGTATTCATTTCTGAAACTATTAGAGAGAATTATTGTATATTCCTGAATCTGGGATATGAGTCAAAGATACTATCTAGTCTTCTGCTTTTTGCATTTTCTTCTTTCTTGGAAATTCCAAAAAATCTCTTCTTTTTTTAAAAAGAATTTGATTAATAAATAAATGGGAGAAGGATTCTTTTCCTGCATATGTCACTTGTTCACCTCTGGGGATGAGAAGGGGCAAAGAGTGTGATGAACCACCTCTTAATTAGCTATCACCACTTAAAGCTGGACTCGGATGGTCAAGGGAGGGGCTGAATAATTAGCTCCTAAAAATCTATTTATTAAACTGCCAAACCCAGCTCAGGTTGTCCCTGGTCATGGGAGATCCATGGAATCTATATCACTTTATCAGTTATGATGCTGGTCTAACCAATAAACCTGATAGAATCAATAAACTTATATTCTTACCCAAAAGTCAATCTCTTGGGAATAGACATGTCCCTCTTGATACCAAATTGGTACCAACTCTCTATAATTGGGGCAAGTGATAATGTATGAACACAAAGATGAAATTCTTATCTACTAGACTAAAGCTGAAAAATATCTAAGCTACTAGTATGTAAGATCTAAGCTATTCAATTTGAAATAATAGTTCTTTCCATACTTCTAGTCACAACTGAGTAGATGAGAATTGGGGCTTGCTATCTGCCTGTTGTTAAATATATGTTCACGGGGGCAGGTGGGTAGCTCAGTGGATTGAGAGCCAGGCTCAGAGATGGAAAGTCCTAGGTTCAAATCCAGCCTCAGTCACTTCCTACCTGTGTGACTCTGGGCAAGTCACTTAACCCCCAGTGCTTAACGTTACTGCTCTTTTACCTTGGAACCAATTTACAGTATTGATTCTATGACAGAAAATAAGGGTTTATTATTATTATCATTATTATTATTATATATTCATGTATGAAGTCCTTCAAATATTTCAAAATGGCACTGGAATAATTAGACAATGATGTAAAACTAGGAAATATTTTCCACCATTTAATGAGGTTATTTCAGAAGCATTTTCTATTATGGGTTAAAAGAATTTTTATGCAATTACTTATCTTAGGGAAGAATATTGTATAATCTATCTTTTGTTATCTCTAGGATATCTCTAATTCTACTTAAGATTTATAACATTCATTTATAGGATATATTCCTGGATACCAGCAAATTACAAAAGGGTTTAGAGAGGACCTAATAGCAGTGGTCTCAGTGGGTGTATTATCCAGATTATTTGATTAGTCATATTACCCAGATTATTTGGTCAGTAATTGAACATATTTTATAAAATTTTATAATCATTTATTTAATATGTGGAATAATTTGTCCAGCCTTTTTAAAAACTTCTATCTTACAATCAATACTAAGTACTGGTTCCAAGGCAGAAGAGTGGTAAAAGCTAGGCAATAAGGGGCAGCTGGGTAGCTCAGTGGAGTGAGAGTCAGGCCTAGAGACAAGAGGTCCTAGGTTCAAACCTGGCAATAGAAATTAATTGATTTATCCAGAATTACACAGCTAGATACTGTCTGAGGCCACATTTGAACCCAGGACATCCCCTCTCCTGGCCTGGCTCTCTAATCACTGAGCCACCTAGCTGCCTCTGCCTAGCATTT
>NW_025380482.1:0-5684 GCF_016433145.1 Gracilinanus agilis | reverse complement strand
TATATATATATATATAATGCAGACTGAGTTATTTCCTGCTGCTTATCTCCCCCATTAGAATGAAAGCTCCTTGAAGGCAAGGGTCATATTTTGTTTTGTCTTGGGATCTTTTGCCATTCTTTGCACCCCTAGCCCTTAGCACAATGCCTGACACACAAGAATGTGTATTTATGCTGTATCAATATTGTGTTCATGTTTGTTGACTGACATTTTTAGCCAAACCCATCTTTCTGCTTTCATAGGTTCCTAGATCTAAACCCCACCCTAGCCTAACCCTCTCATTTTACAAATAAGGAAACTGAGGCCTAGAGAGGGGGAGCAGCCTCCCCAAAGTCCTCCTCTTTGAAGCCGCCTCTGCCAGCCCCAAGCTGGGAAGAATCTCTTCTTTTCTCTCCCACCAGCTACATGCTCCCTTGCATCAGACTTATTTGGGCACATAGCTATTCCCCCTTAAAGGGTTCTAAACTTCCCGAAGGCAGGGAATTGGGTCATTTTGTCAGCTTCAAGCCCCGCCACCCCACTCCCCAGTCACAAGTAGAGGCCTTGTGTAGACACGCAAGAAAGACCAACTGAGGCATCGATGATTGGATACCTACTAAATCTACTAACAGATGCCAAGTCATTAATGAGTGCTCTAAGCGAAGCCATTTCAACCCATTCTAAATAAATGTAGCTAGATGATCTTTTAAGAAATGATTTACTTTTATTTACATGCACTTATAATCTGTCCCCTCTGCTAGTCCCTCTTCCACTGAACAACAACAGAAAACCGAGAAACAAAACCCTCATCCTTTTAATAATACAGGCCAGGGGCGAGTCCCTTAACCCCATTGCCTAGCCTAAGCTTACTGCTCTTCTGCCTTGGAACCAATACATAATATGGATTCTTAGATGGAAGGTGAGGTCGTGTGTGTGTGTGTGTGTGTGTGTGTGTGTGTGTGTGTGTGTGTGTGTCTGTGTCTGTGTGTTAATAACATACAGGATACAGACTAGAATTCTGCCAGAGATCAAAACTGAGCTCTGATCCTGCAGTTCCCTCTCCTTTCTCTTCTCCTCTTTGAAAACTCGGCCCCCATTTGTCCCTCTCCGCAGCGGGGGTGCCTCCTCCATTCTCCCTGATCTTTCAGACGGCAGGGACGGTGCGGCTCAGCAATCACACCTTCCAATTCCTCAGAACTTGAGCATGTCACTCATCAGGGCAGTCAGAAGCTCCCCTTCTATCTCCGTATTCATCTTGGCCATCGACTCTCCATTAGCCATTTTTCTATCTCTCCTTTCCAGTTCCAAGATCATTTTCCCCGGTGAAGAAAATAGGAGCGAAGAAGAGTCGAGCTGCTCAGCTTCTTTCCATTTTCAATTATCCTCATTCTATCCTCCCTGAGCAGCTGTCCTATTTCTTTGAGCCTTCTCTTTTTGCCCAAGAGAGCTAAAAAACAGGGGGTGGGATGTCCTTTTTATGGTATCTGAAGCATTCCTCTCCAACCTCAGCTCATTCAGCATTGAGCACTCCACCCAGTCCTCACAGATCCATGCCATGGAATTCATGTCTGATGCCAGCTCTTACTTCCATCTTCTGTGAATGCCTCAAAAAATGAGTCAGTCAGTGAGTCCCTTATGTGGTGACAACAGCTCTTTAAGCAACCCTGCTTTCTCCTTCCAAGCAGAAGTGTTCCTCTTTGTGGCTTCAGAATTTCGTTTTTGAGAACTCCTCACCCCTCTTGGGCTGCCGTCCCTGTAGAATTTTAGGTCTCCAGCTGCTAGGCCTTCTTCTTCTGGATGCTTTAAAATCTGCTTCCCCCAAACACAGGGGACTCGTCTCCGCTTTATTCTTTTTTATCACTTGAGGGGCCACTTCCCTGTTCTCCTTCCTCCCCAGGTTTCCACCATAACACCACGTCTCCTCTGTTAGTGCAGAAAAAATTACCTGTCTTGGTTAAAAGGTCTGTCTTTTACAGGTATGACCAGTAAGGGAAGGAAGGAAGGAAATGACCAAGAAGATGAGCCGAGAAGTTGTTGGGCTGCTCTCCTTTCAGAATCCAGAAAGAGCTCCGGCAGATATCTGGATCACTGAAGTCCCTCATCACTATCATACCACGCCAGGCTTATGATCTGTTTCCAGAGTCCTCATCTATTGCCTCCTTCTGACCAGGCGGTCTGTAGTGTATTCTGATGACAATCACTCACAAGTCCTGTCTTTTACAGACTTGAGCATACCACCATCAACCGCAGGCTTGTGGAAACTGTTCCAGGTGCCCACCTCCTTGCTACCATCTTCCTGAGTCCTTTCTCCTTCACGTGAACTGTGTGGAATTCTGAAACTGTGCCAAGAAGAGGTGAAGAGGAGCTGGCAGTAGGACTCAGCTTGGCGTCATGCCAGCCCACACTCATTTCCCAATACTCCAAGTCTCTACCCTTGGATATGTGGGAAAGAATGGGCAGGAGGCCTCACCAGCTGTTGGAATCCAGACCACCACTTTTTCCTTCATTGCCACCAAGGATCCTGACTCAGAGCCTCGTCCACATGGCCACCCTGCTGGTCAGTTCTCTCTCCTGCCCCACTTAACACATTCTACACCCTTCACAGCACCTCTCTTGTAACTCCTGGCTGAGGATGTGGAAAAATAGGGACACCAACCCACTTCTGGGGGAGTCGAGAACTGATCCAACCATTCTGGAGAGCAATCTGGAGCTCTGCCCAAAGGGCTATCAAACTGCATAGCAATCCAGCAATATATATCCCAAGGAGATGAAAGGAAAAAGAAAAGGCCCTACATGTACAAGGATGCCCAGCCATTGGGAAATGGCTGAACTTTGTGGCACATGATTGTGGTGGAATATTATTGTGCTTTGAGAAATGACAAGCAGGATGGTTTTTTTTTAAATTTTTAAACCCTTAACTTCTGTGTATTGACTTATAGGTGGAAGAGTGGTAAGGGTAGGCAATGGGGGTCAAGTGACTTGCCCAGGGTCACACAGCTGGGAAGTGTCTGAGGCCAGATTTGAAAAGCAGGATGTTTTTAGAAAAACCTGGAGAGACTTACATGAACTGATGCAGAGTGGAATGAGCAGAACCAGGAGAACATGGTACACAGTAAGAACAATGCAGCATGCTATCAATTGGACTTAGCAATTCTCAACAACACAATGATTCAAGGCAATTCTAAAGGAATTATGATGAAGCACGCTCTCCACCCCTCTCACCCAGAGAAAGAACTGAGAGTCTTCATGCAGATGGAAGCACAGGGTTTTTTTTAAACTTAAAAAAAATTTGGCCTGTGTTTTCTTTAGCAACATAGCTAATACATGACTGTACATGTATAATCCATATCAAATTCCTTCCCTTTTCAAGGAAGGCTGAAGGGAAGAAGAGAACGAAGGAGAGAATTTGGAACTGAAATTTTAAATAAATGATTGTTAAAAAATATTTCATATATTGAGAAAAAAATTTTAATTTTTAAAATAAATTAAATAAAATTGAGAAAAATTGTTTAATAACTCCTGACTGATTTTCAGAGCACTTCGGAGGCCAGTGGGTCAAGCCAACTCTATGCAGCCCTCCTGATAACCAGAGGTCAAGGGATGGTCTTTCCTCTACTCTCCAAATATAACGGGCAACTCCCTTCCCCAGCCCAGCCCCACACAGACGGTTGGATGGCTCTCTTCTTCCACAGCTGGGCACCAGAGCTGTTGGCATCGGCCTCATGGCATCTCCCATGTCTACTCCGCTTCTCCCCCCTCAGTGCCACCACCCCAGGCAGGGCCTTCTCACTTCTCATCGGGACTGCTGCCCAAAGGGCTTCATTCGCCTTGCCTGATGCCCGGCTCTCCCTTCCTCGATCCATCCCACGACGCGTGGCTCTCCCCATCCCTCTCTTACTCCGTGAGTGCCAAGGGCTCTCCGCTGCTCGGGGACATCATTTAAACTCTTCCCTGTAGCCTCTGACACCCTTCACGACTTGACTCCAGCGGCCCGTTCCAGACTCGCTGGGCATTGCCACTCCTCTGCGTGCTGCCAAGCTACAACTTGGCACAGAGCTGGTTTTGTTTGTCCCCCATCCCCCCCCCCAACACAGTGCTTAAAAGCTGCCTTCATGCCTTGAATCCACTTCCCCTCTCACAACCTCATTTTCCTTCAGAGCCCAGGGGTCACCTCCCCTGAGAAGCCTTCCCTGATTTCTCCAGTTCCAAGTTCTCCCGCTGTCATTTTACTTTGTCTCTACTCATCTCTGTGAATCGTAGATCTCTGCCCTAACCCAGCCAGAATATCAACTCCTGGAGAGCAGGACCTTCGGCATCTAGCCCTCTACCTTGCACACAGCAGGCGCTTAATAAATGTATGTTGGCTTTGGCCTTCTTTTATAATTCTAGGCGAGGAATCCCTTCGTTCTGTAAGTTTAAAATGAATATCCAGTAACTCCAAGTATCATATGTTAGAGACTTTCTGGGGAGCAGATTCTAATTCTACAATTCCAACAGGAAGAAGGGCCAAGCAGAACTGACTTCAACATCTCAGTGCCTCAGAGAAGTCTCAAGACAGAAAGCTCCGTGATGGGAGGTCCTGGGTTCAAATCCGCCCTCAGACACTTCCTAGCTGTGTGACCCTGGGCAAGTCACTTCACCCCCAACTGCCCAGCCTTTCCTGCCCTTCTGCTTTGGAATCGATCCTCTTTGTGGATTCTAGGACAGAAAACGAGGGGTTCAAAATAAGAAAAAGAGGGAGCGCCTTCCTTCCTCCGTGCCCATCTGTAACTCCCTGATGCTGAGGAGCAGCCTTGCTGAGAAGCAGATGTGAGAAGGGGCAGAGAAGGAAGGCAGAAAAGCCCGGCACCACCCCCGCCCGCCCCACCGTCCCCTCCTCCCAAGGGTGGCCGGCCCTGAACAATGGAGAGCCGGCCGAGTGCCCCCACCTGCCCAAAGGACAAAGTCAGCAATTGTAGGCGGCTCGGAGGGAGGAACTTTCTCACACACGAGGCAAGCCCAGAGGTCAGCAGGGAAGGGGTCAGGGCCCGGCAAGTTCCCACAAAGCCCAGTCCCACAGCCAGCCTCTGTTCCGGCTCTCTGCTGCCCGGGGGATGTTCACCCGCATCCCGGCGCTCCGCAGGGAGGGCCACTGAGGACTTGACCCCGGGCTCTGGGCGCTGCCACCGGCAGTGTGCAAATGGGCAGGAGCTGGAACTCCGGGGTCCCACCGGGGTCTCCCACGCTCGTTGTCCTCCTAATGACGTCCGCCCTCCCTCCCAAATGTCACCGCCACCGAACTGGGGGGCTGGAGGTCTAACCTCCCCCCCCATCCGCCCTCTTGCATCCTGTTCCAACTGGTTTCAAGTCCCTGGAGATGTCCTGGTCCATTCCCGGCCTCCGGCCTGCCTCCTTTTGTGGCTTGCCTCCCTCCATGAGGCTGTAAGCTCCCTGAAGGCAGAAAGTGTCTTTTACAACATAAATTGTGGGGGGCAGTTAAGTGGCCGGAGGTGAGAAGTCCTGAGTTCAAATCTGACCTCAGACACTTCCTAGCTGGGTGACCCTGGGCAAGTCACTTAACTCTCATTGCCTAGCCCTGACCGCTCTTCTGCCTTGAAATGAATACTTAGTGTCAGTCCTAAGATGGAGGATAATATAAATATTATAAACATAATAATATATAACACCAATTATATATTATTAATGTAGTATAATAAATACACTAA
>NW_025380481.1:0-4190 GCF_016433145.1 Gracilinanus agilis | reverse complement strand
TGCCCAATTCATTAATCTCTGCCCTCCTTAATTTGTTAATATATGCATTCGAGGATATAAACTTCCCCCTGAGTACTGCCTTGGCTGCATCCCACAGAGTTTGGTAGGATGTCTCATCATTGTCATTCTCTTCCATGAAATTGTTGATTGTTTCTATGATTTCTTCTTTGACAAATTGATTTTGGAGAATCCTATTATTTAATTTCCAATTAGTTTTTGATTTGCCTGTCCAGGTGCCCTTTCTAATTATTGTTTTTAATGCATTATGATCTGAGAAGGTTACATTTATTACTTCTGCTCTTTTGCATTTGCTTGCAATGTTTCTATGCCCTATTACATGGTCAATCTTTGTAAATGTACCATGTGCAGCTGAAAAGAAGGTGTATTCCTTTTTGTCCCTATTTATTTTTCTCCACATATCAATTAAATCTAATTTTTCTAGGACTTCATTCACCTCTCTTACCTCTTTATTATTGATTTTTTGGTTTGACTTATGTAGATCTGAAAGAGGAATATTTAGATCTCCCACTATTATGGTTTTATTGTCTATTTCCTTCTTGAGCTCTGCCAGTTTCTCCTTTATGAATTTGGATGCTGTACCACTTGGTGCATACATATTGAGCAGTGTTAGTTCCTCATTGTTTATACTGCCTTTAATCAGGATGTAATGACCTTCCCTGTCTTTTTTAATCATATCTATTTTTACTTTGGCTTTGTCAGAAATCATAATAACCACTCCTGCCTTCTTTTTCTCTTTTGACGCCCAAAAGATTTTGCTCAAGCCCTGAATCTTAAACTTGTGTATGTACACCCGCCTCATATGTTTTTCTTGTAGACAACATATGGTAGGATTTTGGTTTCTAATCTACTCTACTATTTGCTTCAGTTTTATGAGCGAGTTCATCCCATTCACATTCAGAGTTATAATTATAAGTTGTGCATTCGCTGACATTTTCCTATCTTCCTCTATTCCTACCCTTTCTCCTTATACTCTTTCCTTTTAAACCAGTGGTTTGCTATTAAGCAGCTATCCCTTATCCCCTCCCTTGACTAACTTCCCTTTCTACCTCTTCCCTTATTATTCCCTTCTTTTTGTTTTTAAAGGCCTAATGAATTCCCTCCCCCTTCTTCTCCCCTCCCTTTTTTTGACCTCCCCTCTCCCCTGCTCCCCTTGGTTTATCCCTTCTGACTTTCTCAGTAGTGTTATATAAGAGTTTTATATCCCAATGGATAGTATAGCTACTCTTCCCTCTCCAGGTTGATTACACTGAGAGTAAGGTGTAAATATTACCTCTTAATGCTCTCTTCCTCTCCTTCTTATAATAGTATTCATCCCTTCTCCTTCCCATGCCCTCTTTGTGTGTAATAGAATATCCTATTTTTCTTATTCCTTCAAGATTCTCTTAGTGTCCTCTACTATTCATCCCCTTTTTTTCTTCCCACCCATATTATCTTAGACCATTTGGTATTCCAACCTCTCCCTATGAATAATTCTTCTAATTATTATAATAGTGAATGCTATAATGGTGAACAGAGTTCACTACAGAGAATTATACATAATGTTTCCCTGCATTGGAATACCAATAATTAGATCTCATTGAAGCCCTTAAAAAGGCAAAAAAATATGAGTTTTCTTACTTTCCCTTCTGTTTCTTATTTACCTTTTCATGTTTCTCTTGATTTGTGTGGTTGGATATCGAACTTTCCATTTAGTCCTGGTCTTTTCTGTGCAAATGCTTGGATATTTTCTATCTTGTTGAATGCCCAAACTTTCCCCTGGAAGAATATAGTCAGTTTTGATGGGTAGGTGTTCTTTGGTTGTAGATCCAGTTCTCTTGCCTTTCTGAATATCATATTCCAAGCCTTGTGGTCTTTTAGTGTGTAGGCTGCCAGATCCTGTGTGATCCCGATTGGTGCTCCTTGATATCTGAATTGTCTCTTTCTGGCTTCTTGTAATATTTTTTCTTTTTTATTTCTTGGGATTGTCTCCTCATTGTCTAGTGTAGAGAGTGATCTATGGATCCTTTCAATGTCTATATTGCCCTCTTGTTGTAGAACTTCAGGGCAATTTTGCTGAATAATTTCTTTTAGTATGGAGTCCAAATTTCTATTAATTTCTGTTTTTTCAGGAAGACCAATGATTTTCAGGTTGTCTCTTCTAGACCGGTTTTCTTGATCTATCAGTTTGTCATTGAGATATTTCATGTTTCCTTCTATTTTATCTGTCTTTTGACTTTGTTTTATTTGATCTTGCTGTCTTGATAGATCATTGGCTTCTACTTGCCCAGTTCTTGTCTTTAGAGACTGGTTTTCTGCTATAAGCTTTTGATTTTCCTTTTCAGTTTGGTCTGACCTGTTTTCCAGCTGTTTGATTTTGTTCTCCAATTTTCTTATTAAATCTTTTGATTTGGGGGCATCTTTTTCTAGTTTTGCAATTCTAGCCTTTAGAGACTGGTTTTTGGGTACAATCTTTTGGTTTTCCTTTTCAATCTGGTCATTTCTGGTCTTTGATTTACTTGCCTGACTTTCCAATTGTGAAATTCTGCCTTTTAAACTATTATTTTCTTGCCAGATCTCTTCCACCTTTCTCATGATCTCAGATGTGAACTCTTCAAGACCTTGTGACCCGTTTTCATTGTTTTGGGAAGGTTTGGATTGTTTGTTCTCCTCTACTGTTTCCTCTGTTGTCTGTATTTTTTCTGTGTAAAAGTTGTCAAATGTTAAAGGTTTTTTCTTCTACATCTTTCTCTTCTGGTTTTCCTGATGATTCTGGCTTGCCATATTAAGCTGAGTTCCCTCTCAGCTTTATGCTCGTGCCCAGGATCTGTTTGTGTCTCTTTAGAGATTCCTAAGGTCTCAGGTATAGTTGTTTTGGGACAAGCCTCCTGGTGGTCTCCTTGCTTGTTCTTTTGCCTGAAGCTCCTTTAATAGTCTCAGGGAGCTGCTTCCACAGTCAAGCACCTCTCTGCACTGGGTCCCCACTCAAGATCCGCTCCTGCACTCAGGATCAGCCCCTTCGTCCACGCCCCAGTCCACGCTTTAATCCGTGCTTCAGCTGGCGCCTATGTCAGTCCTTTCGCCTGTGCCTGGGCTCAGGGTCTGGGCTCAGGGTCTGCGCTCAGAGTCCGGGAGTTCCTCAGCCTCCCGGGGGGTCCCAAGTCTTGCTGCTCCCAGGAACAAGCCCTGGTGAGCTGCCTATGACCTGATGGGTGCCCCAAACCTGCCCCGACTCCCGTAAGCTGGCTTTGGTGAGGTAGGTGATGTGGGGTATGGGAGGGGGTTGCTCCGCTCGTGTTTTTGTGAGAGCTGTTTCACCCCTTTATAGCCTGGAAATGGACCATTTCCACTTACCTCCAATACTGCGCCCTGTTGTGGGGTCCCTTCTTTCCTCTGGATTTGTTTTTATGTCTTCTTGAGGAGTCCTATATGCGTGGGTTAGGAGAAGTCAAGCAGCTGCTTTTTACTCTGCCACCATCTTAACCCGGAAACCTGTACATTTTACCTTTTTTTTTTTTTTTTTTTTTTTTTTTTTTTGCAGTGTCTTGAAGACCATTGAAAACAATGATATTTAGTTTCTACTTCAGGTGGAATAAAATTAAAAAAAAATGAAGATCAATAATTTCTCAAAACAAGCAAGGAAAGTGATTTGGGGAGTAGAATATAACTTTAAAGACAAGAACTTCTGCATTATTTTTTAACTGTGTCATTTGAACTGAAATAAAAGCTAAGCATGTGGAGGTTTTTTACTAAAGATTTTCTGTTTAATCAATTTTGATTCTTCTACAATTACTTGATCATCATGAAATATGATCTCATTTTATTTTGAAATATTATATCTATATTTAATCCTATCAACAATATGAATATATATTACACCAAATAAGGTTTACTATTTAGGAGTAAAAGTTTTAATATCAGTGTCAATTTCTCTTTCTAGTTCTTTATTTCCTTTTATTTCTTCTTTCTCTTTCATTTTTACTATCTATTATGAAGGACCAAATAATTGTTTTCAAATAAGTACTTATACCTATTTAATGGTTTTTAAAATATTCTCCATGTTTCATTTAAAAAGTAGAAAATTAAATTATTTAATATTTTTCTCTAAAAAGAAAAGTAAACCACAAAGTTGCTAATTTTTATTTTTTATGGCCATTAATTTTTCTCCTGATGCTCAGGAGTACTTAAAAAAA
>NW_025380480.1:0-7238 GCF_016433145.1 Gracilinanus agilis | reverse complement strand
AAATGAGGGTTAAGTGACTCACCCAGGGTCACCCAGCTAGGAAGTGTCTGAGGTCAAATTTGAACCCAGAACCTCCCATTTCTGGGCCTGACTCTTAATCCACTGAGCCACTCAGCTGCCCCTTGAAGATTTCAGTAAGAGAATAAAGATGGTGGCAGTAGACATCACCAGAGCCCTGGATTTTCAAGCACAGGAGTAGATCCTGAGATATTTGACTTTGATTGAGCCACCTAGCTGTCCCTTCAGTCATTGTCCATTGGCCTGGCCTGGAACAAGATTTGGAAAGGAGCCTTTAGCTTTTTAAGAGCTCTGGGGTAAATCCTGGCTTTTCACCTAGGCTATGTGTGACCTTAGGTAAGTCACTCCCCTTAGGTCTCTGTTGCCACCCCTACAGAATAATGAAGGTTTCAGGGGAGGTTGGACTCTCCCAACTTAAATCTAATGATCTCATGATGAAACACACCACCCACCTCCAGACAGGTGATGGATTCAGGGTACAGATTGAGACATATTTTTTTGGATACAGCCAACATAGTTATTTGCTTTGCTTGACTAGACATATTTGAGGCAAGGGTTTTCTTTTTCTTTTTCTTTTTTCATTATGGGAAAGATGTGAGAAGGGGGAAGATGGGTTTTTGTTCATTGAAAATAATTTTAATATAATATTTTAAAAGTCCTGCAGTCTGTGAAAACAAAGTCCACGGGGGACTTCTCCATTTGTCATCCAAAACATATGGAGTTACTTCCCTTTTCCAGGCAGAGAAAACAAGTCCCAGAGCAAAAACAGAGAGATGGAAGTTGATCCAAGCCTCCTGGATCCTGGATCTCAGCTCTGTGGACACCAGCCGGACATAGGACGCAGAGCCATGAAGCAGCTGCAAGCGGTTCCCTCTGGATCCCTGTATAGACAGCCCCCACTGCAGGGATTTCTTCCAGTTCCAGCCCACCCAGCCCAAGGACAGATGGGAAGGCTGCCAGGTATGTATCCCTGAAATGCAGGGATCCAGAGGCTCTGGGTCTGTCCCCCTCCTAAACCCCCTTTGGCAAGAGGAGGAGAGCAGATGGGGCAGAATGGATTGGATCACAGCCTGCCAAAGAGCTGCCAGTGGTGTTAGGCTGCAGTGAAAATTTAAGGGTACCCAAAGAAAGCCAGGCACGGGGACTGGGGAGCGGGGTGGGAAAGGATGGCAGTTTTCAGGGGAAGGTGGGCTCTTTTGGGGGTCGACACTGACCTTTCGGCTCTCAGAGACAGGTTCCAGAGTTGAGTGACACTATTGAAGGTTTAACATGGTGGGACAGGTTGCCGAGTAGTGCCAAGGACGGTGTCCAGAAGGGATGGAGTAATAATAGTAATAAGTGACCTTTGTGTTTACAAGGCAATGCCACTCTGGAAGAAATGATGAAGGGGGTGGATCTAGAAAAACCTGGAGAAACTTGGGCAAACTGATGCAAAGTGAAATGAGCAGAACCAGGGGAATCATTTAGACAATGATAACAATAAATATTTTTTTCATCTTAACTTATTTTTTAATTACATTTTTGTAGCCATGGGCATAATTTTCCTGGTTCTGTTTTCTTTATTCTTTTTTTGAAAATTTCTTTCTTTAAAAATTTTTTTTTTTACCGTTTACATGTAATAACAAATTTCCACATAAGTTTTTCGAAGTTATATGACCCAGATTGTCTCCCTTCCTTCTCCCCTCCTGGAGCTGGCAGGCAATTTGACCTGGGTTATATATGTATTATCACACAAAACATGTTTCCATATTGGACAGCAATATTTTAAAGAAAATTTCAGAAACCTGGACCAACACCATGACCAATGGAAAGTCCAAAGGACTCATGATTAAAAATGCTGGCCAGGGGGCAGCTGGGTAGTTCAGTGGATTGAGAATCAGGCCTAGAGACGGGAGGTCCTAGGTTCAAATCTGACCTCAGACACTTCCCAGCTGTGTGACCCTGGGCAAGTCACTTGACCCCCATTGGCCACCCTTACCACTCTTCCACCAAGGAGCCAATACACAGAAGTTAAGGGTTTAAAAATAAATAAATAAATAAATAAATAAATAAATAAATAAATAAATAAAATAAAATAAAAATCCTAGCCACCTCCAAAGAGAGAGATCATGGGCTCAGAGTACAGATGGAAGTATGTTCTCTTCCCTATTTTCATTTTTAGATATAATTTATGGCAGAATTTGTTTTGCATGATTTATACGTATTTATAAAAGGTATGGGTGGGTACTGGAGAGGAGAAGATTCAGAATGATAAATAAAATAAAATTGATTTTAAAAGACCCAAGCAACGTCACATGCATGATTACCTTTAAATCTGTTCAATCAGAGCAAAAGGTAAAAAGAGACAGAACTAATTTCTATCCTCATTTTATACATTTGAATAGAAGTCATTTGGTGGGCCACAAATTATAATAAATGGCCTCAGACTCTGGCTTTGTGACCCTGGGCAAGTCCCTTAACCTTTATTTGGCTTAGGAAACTCCTTAGGACATTCGTTCTGGTATATTGCAGCCTCTTGGTAAAGATAATTTCCACATTCTGGGAGTTGCCTATGGTGAAGAAATCACAGATTCTTAGAAAGTCTATGGTAATAGGGACAGGCAGGTAGTAAACTAAGTACACTAAGATACAATGCCAGGCCTGAAGATGGGAGGACCTGGGTTCAAATGTGACCCCAGAAGTTTTCTTTCTAGCAGTGTGGCCTTGGGCAAGTCATTTAACCCCATTGCCTAGGCCTCACCACTCTTCTGTCTAAGAAGTGACACTAAGACAGAAGGTAAGGCTTAATAAAAAAAAAAAGTTTATGGATGAGAGAAATTAAACTCAAGAGATTTTAAGTGACTTGACCCAAGTCACATAGTGAGTGGTACAGGGCAGTATTCAGCAATATAGAGGCAGCAAACCCTCTGGCGACCATGGAGAACATGAGGGGTCTGGAAAATCTATACTGTAGACTATAGACTTAATAAATGCCAACATTACTGGTTTTCAAATGGTAGACGATCCTGCTTTTAAATTTAATATTTTATTAAAAGTTTAATAATAATATTAGCATTATTTAGTGCTTGCTATATGTTAGGTACTGAGCCAAGCTTCTTTTTTTGTAAACCTTTACTTTTCTGCTTCGGAAATAACTCTAAGACAGAAGGGCAAGCAAGGGTTACACAAATGAGGTTAAGTGATTTGCCCAGGGACACACAACTAGGAAGGTCAGATTAAAACCCAGCTCCTCCCAACTCCAGGTCTCATGCCCTATCCATAATGCCACCTAGCTGCCCCTGAGCTTCATCATCACCATCATCAACATCATCATCATCATCATCATCATCATCATCATCATCATCATCATCATCATCATAAGTAGTAGTAGTAGTAGTAAGTAAGTAGTATGATTTATTTAGTTATTCTCCTATTATTGGAGATTAAACCTTTTTCCAGTTTGTGCATGGGTGGGCAATGCTACTGTGAAAATTTTTAAGAAAAATACCCTTTGTTGTTTTTGACAACACTTTCATCATATTCCCAACAAGGGAATTTTGAATCAAAGGGAATGATTATGTTGGGGTAATTTTTTCTGTGAATCATCAGATTTCTCATGGATCTATTGTCATGAATAAAATACAAATGCACTTTAGAATAAAATCATATGTATTACCCCTTCTAAGATATTTCCCTAACTTACACTTTTACATACTAGTAGGTTGGATTTCCAGTAGGTGGCTGCTGCTTTAGTTTTAGGGGTAATAGTCATACAACCGTACTCATGAGTCCCCACCAGTGTGCTAGTAAACTCAATTAGCTGTTAGATGAGGCATTTACGAAGTACAGAAGTAACAGTTGCTATAAGACATTGCCTCCACTGATCTGGGGAGCACTTGAAAATTTATTTAAAAATTTTTTTTAACTTTATGCTCTATTTTATTTTCATTTATTTTTGTTTTTTATTTTTTCTCTTTGAATTTTTATTTTTTAGAAAAATTTTCCATGGTTCCATGATTCATGTTCTTACTCTCCCCTCCATCCCCCCAACCCCCACCCCCAGCCTACAAGCATTTCCACTGGTTTTAACATGTGTCATTGATCAAGACCTATTTCCGTATTATTGATATGGAGCACTTGAAAATTTAAAGTATAGTAGTAGTGCTGCACATCAGTCGTATTTACACGTGCTAATGACACCTCACGACTCTTGGTAATGTAGATGCTTTAAATCCTTTCTGCCATTCTCAAGTCCTTGGTAAGCTTTCTTTTCATTTTTTGTCTCTTTTGGGGTAAGCTGCTCAGCTGGGCTCCCTAAATTTTCTCCTTTCCTGAGTCTATAGATAGCTCTCTTCTCTATTTTGAGGGGTCACGCTCCTAAAAGCTACTTCCTCTCTTGTGTAATTGTTTTTCCTTTTCAGTGATCGACAAGCATTTATTAATCGCTTACAAGTACAAGCAATCAGAAAGGCAATTCTTTACCTAAAGAAACTTAAATTCTAATTGGGAAGTCAGCACATAAAAGGGAGCCTGTAAAGGAGGGAGAAAAGAGATAGAGGGTGGTAAAATACAGAGAGAACAAGGGACCCCTTCCCCAAGATGGACCTTCCTGGAATACCTCACAGGTAGGAGAAGGGGCTGCAGGGAAAGAAGGAGAAAGCAATGGAAGCACGTGAGCAATGGTCCTGACGGTTGTTTGCGTCTGTCTTCTATCCTTGCTAGGAGCAATATTTCTTATTCAGGGACCTAGGTGGTGCAGGGAAGGGGATGAACACCAACACCCTTCCCTCTTTGCTGTCCTCCGCTACAGGTGCTGAATGACCAGATATGATAGAGTTATTATATAGTATTATGCTTATATAATTTGACTTGGTTTATACACATGTATATAGGTCCACAGGTTTGACTGGTTCCCTTCCCCAGCTACAAGATGTTTTCTTCTTTTTGTCAGTCGCTGTCCTACAATGGCCAAGATCTTATCATCCTCTCAAGTTAATTAAAAAAGAATTCACTCATTGTTGTGAGAAGCCTTAATGATTCCTCTTCATTTTGCTATCACATTCTGGGGCTGTATCAGCTGAGATGAGGAGGGAAATTCCTCACCTTACCCAGAGTACTTTTTGGCTATTAGGTCAAGAAGCACCAATTATATTATGTTTATCATGAAGGCGTCCACAGCATTTTTTTTTTTAACCCTTTACCACTGTCGTAGTGTCAGTTCTAAGACAGAAGGGCCAGATTTAGGCCAACAGGGTTAAGGGATTGGCCCAGGGTTCCACAGCTAGGAAGTGTCTAAGGCCAGATTTGGATCCAGGACCTCCAAACTCTACTCTTGTAGCTGCCACCTAGCTGCCCCTCCATCATGTTCTTAAATGGACAATCAACAAAGGAATAAACCAAGCCCAGATTTTTAATTTGCCAATTTTCCAGGTACAAATGCTGATAGTGAAAATTTAACAATCAGCTCAGAAGAGTCTAAGCTGGCTCCAACGTATCCCTGGCTCTTCTGACTTCTTAGGGATAATTTTTGAGGTCTGCATTCAGAAATGAAGGAAACACAAACTAAGAGATTAGCAAAAATAAAAAAGTCATTTTTTTCTCCCATCTGAGTTCATAGAACTGAAAGTTGCCAGGGTCTATGAACCCTAGATTAAGAACCTATAAACTAGGGGCAGCTAGGTGGCACAGTGGATAGAGTGCTAGGCCTGGAGTCTGGAGGACCTGGGTTCAAAGCCGGACTCAGACACTTTCTAGCTGTGTGACCTTGGGTAAGTCACTTGGAAAGTATCTGACCTCCTTGGCTTCCTGCTATCTTTGGACCTGGGACCCAGAAGTTTTCAGAGGCACTGAGGATAAGAGGGCAAAGGGAGAGCTCCAGACCAGTGCCATCAGCCAGAGAAAGGTAGGGCCTGGGCAGATTTGCAAATCTTACTCAGATCCCAAGCAAAATAAATGTACTTTCTCCATTCCCATTCTAAGGCCCCAGCTTGGTGGAAGGGTTGGGGGAGGTACCCTCTGCTCTGTTCTCCCTCCCCTTCAGGCCCTGTTATAGAAAGGAAGGAAGGGCCCTTTCCAGAAGGGTCAGCCAGCTCTGGCCAATTTCCACTCCTGGGAACGGAGAGAGAGATGGTGTCAGTGTTGTCTCCTCAGCCTCCTCCACATAAGTCCCTGGGCCCCTTGACTCAGACTCCCTTCCCTCCCTGGGCCTAGCCCCAGAAGCTGGGCCAAAAAACTAGGGGGAAGGAGAAAGGGAAGCTGCTTCATTTGTTGTTGAAACAGGAAATTGGGTTTTTAAAGTTAAAAAAACAAAACAAAATAAACAACCTACATTCCCCAGGGTATGGTTAAAAAAGAGAGAGAGAGATTCTAAAAAAGCCGGCGTCACGCATTGATAGAGAGCATCCACTGGCTTTGGGGTGCAGAAGTCTGGGTCAGACAATTTGGGCAGCAGGGCACCTGGGTTCTTCTCTTGGGTCAGCGGTCACTTCAGTCTCTCCTTAGGAATTGGGGGGGGGGGCAAAGGGGAGGAATTGGGCCTGTTTGGATGATTTTAAATAAATAAAAGTAACATATCTGGTGTCATTTTGTAATATCATGCCAGTAGAGGGGTGAATGGAGGGTCAGGAAGACCTGAGTTCAAATCCAGCCTCAGACATTTAACTAAAGAGGTGACTATGGACAAGTTTGGTGACCTCTAGCTATAGACCTTTTGTCTATAAAGTGAGGTGAAGAATAGCATCTGTCTACTAGGGTTGTAGTGAGAAGCAAATGAGATCACAGGCTATTCCCAAAATTTAAAATTGTACTAAGATTTCGATTGTTGTTCATTCTTATCTGACTCTTTTTGACCCCATTTGAGATTTTCTGAGCAAAGATACTGGAATAGTTTGCCATTTCCTTCTCAAGTTCATTTTATGGAGAAGGAAACTGAGCTAAACAGGGTGAAGTGACTTGCCCAGGGTCACACAGCTAGGAAGTGTCTGAGGCCACATTTGAACTCAGGAAGATGAGTCTTCCAGACTCCAGGAACATTATTCTATACAATCTTTGGAGATTGTATAGCTTCATACACATACTGGCTACTTAAAATATATGCTTTTTGAATTAATTTTTATTTTGATGGGTCCTGTTCTTTTTCTATAGAGGTTCTTAATCTGGGGTCTGTAAGCTTGTTTATATTTGTTTGTTTGTTTTATCTTAAATCTTATTTTTAAATTATTATTAATATTATTATAATATAT
>NW_025380479.1:0-3942 GCF_016433145.1 Gracilinanus agilis | reverse complement strand
ACTTTGCGTCTCGCGGTGGGCCCAGAGAAAGTCTGTTTACTTTCTTTAGTTTAAACATTTACTTTCCCTTCCGTTCACAGCAGGCATTTGCAAGTCGGGGCGTGATCTCTGGGGATGGGCTGGAGAGGAGGCGGCGGAGGGGGAAGCGTCGGGAGCGAAGAGAGGGAGCGAGATCTGCCGCCACGTGTTTTCTCGACTTGCTTTTGCTGGCGGGCGATTCAAAGCCAGAAAAGACGAAGAATTCGGCCCTTTGAGCACGACGTTCCGAAGGAGGGAAGCCATATTTCTAGGAGGCCCATCGAGCAGCGGGGCAGCCCTGGGCGGAGAGCGGGCGCTAAGGGAGCGGCTGACCGAGGCTTCCCACAAGGGAAGCCTTGTGTGACTAGAAGAACCTCTTCACCACCAGCGAACAGAGCCAAAACGCAGGAAGGACTTTCCAGAGAAGAGAGAAGGGGAAGCTGCTTTGGGGCACGAAATGGCTGGGACTTCAACGCACTGAATGAACCATGAACCAGAAGCTTCGCACAGGAGGAGGCTCCCCTCCTCCACACAGGGAGAGTAGCAGAAACAAGTGTAAAACAGCCCTGACTAATGCTGAGCTAGAATTCCCTGCGCTCAGGCTCCAGTGCGGGATGGGCGTTGGGACTGTTCATTTGGAGTAAAGAATAAAAAGACCTTTTCAAAGCCCGCCCAAAGTGGCCGGGAATGGAGGAGAGAGTCGGGCATGGCTGGGGGCCCACATCTTTCACAGATTCAGAGCTGGCTCGGACCACGGTGTTCATCTCGTCCAACCTCTCCATTTTACAGATAAAGGGACTGGAGCTTAGGGTGGGGCAGTGATAAGTTCGGAATTCGAACCCAGACCCTCTGAGTCTAAGCTCGGCACATCCTTTGGGGGAATCTGGGGCCAAAGGAAATCTGGGTTCAGTTCAGAGGACTTCCTGGGGCAATGACTACAGAAGACTGATTGATGCTTGGTTGTTCCCTCGGGGCTAATTCTCACCTGGGGTCCATCAGCGAGGGAGGGAAGCCTAGCCTGGCTTCTGGTTCATGGTTCAGTGAGTTGAAGTCCCAGCCATTTCGTGCCCCAAAGCAGCTTCCCCTTCTCTCTTCTCTGGAAAGTGCTTCCTGCTTTTTGGCTCTGTTCACTCGTGTTGAAGAGGTTCTTCTAGTCACACTAAAAGCTCGCATCTAAGTAGCACTCTACAGTGTAGAAACCCCCCCCCCCCCCCCCCCGTGACCAGACAGGGAGGGGGTACCGACATTATTCCCATTAGCCAGGTAGGGAAACTGAGACCCAGACAGAGGATGTGATCAGCCCAAGGCCATACAGCTAATGAAGGGCAGTGCCAGGACTTGAAACCTGTGCTGCCAGATAGAACGAAGGGGGATTGAATAGAAAGGCATTTGGGAGCACCTGTCCTGCCTCTGGGAACTGCTCCTGGGGGTTTTCCTGGTCCATCTCAAGGGTGTGTGTGTGTGTGTGTGTGTGTGTGTGTGTGTGTGTGTGTGTGTTAAGACTCCTCATTTTTTTTTCTTGATCAACAAATATGATTGAATGCTGTTGATATCTATATCTTCATGCGGGGGGAACAGAGAAGGAGGAGGAGGAGAGAAAGGGAGAGCAGGAATGGCATTGAATCCTTTATGGTTCTACCTTCCTTAGCTTCCATATGCATGGATCTGAGGATTCATTAATGAAATTAAATGATAAATTATTATAATTAAATGATAAATTATTATAATTAAATTAAATTATCACCTCTAGATGCCTTTCCTTCCCCACCAGCTCCATCTGTGGAACCCTCCATACCTTCAGGTTGAGTGTGGGTTGTTTTGGGTAATCACTTATGCCAATCCCATTTGAGCCCCCATCTAGTGCATCCCATTTTTTCTAGCTTCTGTATGAACCAGGAGCACATGTGGTATTCCTCCACAAGAGTATAAGCTTCATGAGGGCATGTCCTGAGCCTCTAACAGAATGACTTCCACGTTGTTCTGGAGGGACGTGTTCTGTCCTGGGCATATCATTTCTTCAGTAGAGAGAAGACACCCTTTGCCAGTGCAGATCAAACAGCTTGTCTGTATTTTATCCTAAAGGTAAGAGGAAGCCACTGGACCTTCTTGAGCAGGATAGTGATGTGCTGGTCTGAGCTTTAGGTCTGTTACTTTGCATGGAGGAGGCTTTGGAGAAGGGAGAAACTGGAGGCAAGCAGGGAGACCATGCAGGAAGCTATTGGAATGGTGCAGAAGAGAGGTGGTGGGGCTGACCGAGGGTGGTGGCCAAATCAGTAAGGAGAAGGGGACAAATTCCAGAGATATCGTGGAGGCAAAACTGATGAGATTTGACAAGTGATGATCTCTGGGGTGATGAATTGAGGGTGGCTAATTCTCAATCTGGCAACCTGGGAGTATGGTAGCGCCCTCAAAGACAGTAATAAGGAAGTGAGGAAAGGGGAGGTTTAGAGGGAAAGACAGTGAGTTCTATTCTGGGCACGCAGGTGTTGAGATGTCTATGAGACCTCAGATGTACAGGAGACAGTTGGTGACTTTGAACTGAAGATCAGGGGAAAGACTAGAGATAGGGGTGCCATGGAATGTTTAGATCTTTAATAGAGAAACTGCAGGAAGAGCAGGGGCCCCAGAATAGGGCTCTGGGGAACATCCACCATTAAGGGAAGGCTGACTTGGATGATGATTGGGCAAAGGGGGCTGAGAATCAGATGGGGAGGAAAACTCAGGGAAGATATCTGGGAGGTGATGGTGATTGTGAGTCATTCAGTATTTAAGTTCTCACTATATGCCAAGCATCAGGAATACAAATATAATGGGAAAAAAACAACACTTGAGGACAAGGACTTGATATTCTAATTATGAAGCTGAGGAGGACCAGTTAAAATGTAGAATCAGTGATTCCCAAAGTGGGTGCCACCGCCCCCTGGTGGGTGCTGCAGCAATCCAGGGAGGCAGTGATGGCCACAGGTACATTTATCTTTCCTATTAATTGCTATTAAAATTAAAAAAAATTAATTTCCAGGGGGCTAAGTAATATTTTTTTCTGGAAAGGGGGTGGCAGGCCAAAAAAGTTTGGGAACTACTGATGGAATACATAGAAAGAGAATAAATGTGAAAGTTTTAAATACAAGGCAGTATGGGAGGAAGGGCACAAGTAGTTGGGGGATCACAGAGGGGAAAAGCTTCCAGCAGGTGTTCAGGCTGTATCTTAAAGGAAAAGAGGGACTCTGTGAGTAATTAGGTTGGAAGTGATGAGAGTCAGAACTAAGGTGAGAATTTTGGAGGTGGAGAAAAGAGGTCAGCTGCAACAGAAGAGGCAAGATTTGGCAGCTGATTGGCTAGATGGGGTGAGAAGTAGACTGGAAAGATGGAGGTGTCTGACAGAAATAGGAAAGTTTGGGAAAGGGGTGGTTCCAGGGGAATGAAAATGAATTTAAAAATAATGTTACTTGATGTTTTTGTTAATTTATTTTATCTTTTGTAATTATCTCTATCTCTTATTTGGTAAAGAATACATCTCCTGTCCATACTTGGAATGCATTGTGGAGTATGGTGTAAGCTGTTGGTCTAAACTCATTTTCTGCCAGACTGCTTTCCAATTTTCCCAGAAATTTTTATCAAATAAATGGATTTGTTCTAGGTGATCCATGTTTTCCACTTACTTAAACAATGAGTTACTGAGTTCCATTATTTCTGATTCTCCCTTATTTAGCTCTTTCCCTCTTTTTTTCACCAATGTTTTTTTTTTTAAACCCTTACCTTCCATCTTGGAGTCAATACTGAGTATTGGCTCCAAGGCAGAAGAGTGGTAAGGGTAGGCCATGGGGGTCAAGTGACTTGTCCAGGGTCACACAGCTGGGAAGTGTCTGAGGCCAGATTTGAACCTAGGACCTCCCGTCTCTAGGCTTGGCTCTCAATCCACTGAGC
>NW_025380478.1:0-1063 GCF_016433145.1 Gracilinanus agilis | reverse complement strand
TGTTTGTTCTCCCCCTCTATTTGCTCGGTTGTCTGGATTTTCTCTGTGTAAAAGTTGTTGAGTGTTAAAGATTTCTTTTTCTTGTTAATCTTTCTCATCTGAGCTTCCTGATTCTGGGTAGCCAGGGTCTGTCTGCAGTCTTTTGGGTTCTGAGGTCTGAGTTCTGGTTTTTCTCAAGGTCAAGCCCCCTGGTGGACCCCCTTGCTTGGTCCTCTGCTGGAGGTTTCTTTACAAGTCTCAGGGCTCTGCTTCCACAGTAGTATACCCATCTGCGCTGGTTCCCCACTCAGGGTTTCAGAGCCTTAGCTTGTGGCTGTGTCTGCCTCCACCCGCTCTCTGGGCCCCCACTCAGAGTTCGTGCGTGTTCTTTAGCTTTTTGGGGTCCTAAATCATGCTGCTCTCAGGAACAGGCCCTGGAGCTGCCAATGACTCGATGGGTGCCCCAAACTTGCTCTATTTCTTTTTAGCTGGCTTTGGTGTTATAGGTGGTGTTTGTGGAGGGGGTAGGGGGTGGTTGCTTAGCCTGCAATTTAGTGAGAGTTGTTTCACCCCTTTATAGCATGGAAATGTCCTGATTCCACATACCTTCCACACTGCGCCCTGTTGTGGGGTCCCTCTGTTCGACTGGGTTTGTTTTTATGTCTCCTTGAGGAGTCTTATATGTTTTGGTCAGGAGAGGTTAAGAGCTGCTTTTTACTCTGCCACCATCTTAACCCAGAAGGTAGCTAGCAAACTTTTTTTGAGAACAAGCAGCCTTATACAAGCCTAGTATGAAAGTGTTAATTAACTTCCTTTATAAAGACTGTACTAATCCTTTCCAATATACGAAATTTTTCTAAATGACCTGAAAAGATCTCTAGTAGATTGTATTTAGGAAATGTTCTTGTTGGTGTAAAGAATCCCTTGCTTTACCGTTGTAAAATCAAACTCCCTGTTTCTTTAATTTGAGAAATGTAGAAGGAATTCACTATTTAAAGTGATGACTTTTCTCTAAATTAACGCTACTTTCATTCTCCCTTCTCAGTATCAAAAGGAAAAGAATGATTGGCAGCTGCAGGAGCAT
>NW_025380477.1:0-4147 GCF_016433145.1 Gracilinanus agilis | reverse complement strand
TTAATACATTAATATAATTATTTTTAATAAAAATTATATCCTGTACTTGGAAATAACCATATCCTTAACTAAACCATGAAAACCCTTGACAAATCAATTATTTCCAAAAACCTTGATTAAGTATTTTCTTAATAAGATAGTATTCCGTGCACTGGGAATACAAGATGAAAAAAAAAATGGCAGAGTACATGCCCTCAAAGAGCTTACATCCTACTGGTGGAATAAAACATACACAGAAATAAGTATAACAAAGGTAAAAGGTGATAAAAGCAATGGAGAGATGAAGACAAGATTGTCTTTTACATTTTTTCTTAATTAATATTTAGAATATTTTTCCATGATAACATGATTCATATTCTCTCTCTCCCTTCTTCTCTCCACTCTCCTGGAGCCAGTGAGCAATTCTACTAGATTATGCATGTCTTATCACTCAAAACCTATTTCTATATTTTTCATATTTGTAATAGAATAACCTTTAAAAACCCAAACCCCAAACCATATACACATAGAACCAAGTGATAAATCATATTTTTCTTCTGTGTTTCTGCTCCCACAGTTCTTTCTCTGGATTGGGATAGCTTCTTTCTCATAAGTCCCTCAGAATTGTCCTGGATCATTTCTTTGCTGCTAGTAGAGAAGTCCATTACATTTGATCATCCCACAATGTTATAGTCTCTGTGTACAATGTTCTCCTGGTTCTGCTTATTTCATTCCATATCAGCTCATGGAGGTCTTTCCAGTTTGTATAGAAATCGAGCAGTTCATCATTCCTTATAGCACAATAGTATTCTGTCACTATCATATATCACAATTTGTTCAGTCATTCCCCAATTGAGGGACACCACCTCATTTTCCAGTTTTTTGCCACCACAAAAAGTGCAGCTATCAATTTTTTATACAAACATTTTTCTTTATCTCTTTGGGGTACAAACCTAGTAGTGATATGGCTGGATCTAAGGGCATGCTATCTTTTAAAGTCCTTTGTGCATAATTCCAAATTACCTTCTAGAATGGTCAGATCAGTTCACAACCCCATCAGCAATGCAGTAGTGTCCCAATTTTGCCACATTCCCTCCAACATTTATTATTTCCTTTTACTGTTATATTGGCCAGTCTGCTAGGTATGAGGTGGTATCTCGAAGTTGTTTTGATTTGTATTTCTCTAATAAGGAGGGATTTAGAACACTTTTTCATGAGATTATTGATAGTTTTGATTTCTTCATCTGAAAACTGCCCATTTATATCCCTTGATATATCCCTTGACCACTTGTCAATGGGGAGTGGCTTGATTTTTTTGTGAGTTTGACTTCATTACTTACATATTTTGAAAATTAAACCTTTGTCAGAGAGTTTTGTTATAAAATTTTTCCCAGTTTGTTGCTTCCCTTCTCATTTTGACTATATTGGTTTTGTTTGTACAAAATCTTTTTAATTTAATATAATCAAAAATATTCATTTTACATCTTATAATGTTCTCTCTTGCTTGTTCTGAAATTTTTTCCTTTCCCATAGATCTGACAGGGATACTATTCTATGTTCTCCCAATTTATTTATGATTTCACTCTTTATATTTAAGTCATTTATCCATACTGAATTTATCTTCATCTAGGGCAGTGGTTCCCAAACTTTTTTGGTCTACCGCCCCCTTTCCAGAAAAAAAATATTTCTTAGTGCCCCTGGAAATTAATTTAAAAAAATTTTAATAGCAATTAATAGGAAAGATAAATGCACCTATGGCCATCACCTCCCCCCTGGATCGCTGCAGCACCTACCAGGGGTGGTGGCGCCCACTTTGGGAATCACTGATCTAGGGTGTGAGATGTTGATCTAATGTCTTGATCTGGGCCTTATAAGAAGAAAATTTCAATAGACCAGATGAGGAACAAATGCACAAAGAAGAGGATGAGAGCTAAAAATAGTAATCCAGGTTGGCTAGAAAACAGTACACATAAGGATGATCATTGACCCAGAGGCAGAAGAGACCACGGAGACCATTTACTCCAACCTTCTCATTTTACAGATGAGGAAAACTATAGCCCAGGGAGGCTAAGTTACTTGGATGAAGGAACATCTAGTGTGAAATAAGGCTGGAGACCAGGTTGACTGAAGCTAGATTGTGGAGGGTTTAAATAGACATTAGGGAATCTATTTTATCTTTCAGGCAAAGGTTATTAAGCAAACAAGTGACATAGTAAGAACAGTACATAAGGAAGATGATTTTGTTAGCTGTGGTAAGGGTGGATTGGAGAGAAGGAGAGATCAGAGGTGATGAGAATGGGAAGCTATTCTAGTAATCTAGACAAGACGTAATGAAAGCCTGAACTTTGGCAATGGCAATGTGGGTATCTGACCTATGGTGGAAATATTGTAAAGATAGAACGGTAAATGATTTGTTAATAAATTTGGTAATAAAACAACAAATTGGTAAATGATTATCTATTGGGACTATGGGGAAGGTCAAAGATAACTTTTTGAGCCTCTTCTTCCCTTCCCTTCTAATTACCTCACATCAGTTGCTGTCACACCATCTTGCTTTTCTTGTCCCTAGACCAAACTTAAATATTTTTATATATCTTTGGAGATAGTCCTGAGATAGTGGTCTGATAAGCGCCTTGACCTAAAGTGTGAGAGTTTTACTGTGTTATCCTTTTTAGGTAGAGTTATTGACATTTTAAAAGAGAACTAATCTATGGTAAATGAAGCCATAGGATAGAGCAGAGTAGGATGGGTGTCAGGTAATGTTTAACATAAAGGAATGACTCCCTAAGGTGAGAATTTTCAGCTCTTGTGGGAAAACTCTTGGAGGAAAGAAAATGCCCTCCAGATCATATCATTTAGATAACAATATGCTTCAGGTACAATGCTAATTTGGTAAGGAGATATTGGGGTCCAGGTCTGACTCAGGCAGTACAGTTTTGAGATTGGAACAAAATGACACTTGTTGATCATTTAATACCTAAAAACAATTATTTACTAAGAGCATGGAACAGATACTTAGCAATGATATAGGTCTGGTTTGAGTAGACTCAGTCCCTATTGTCTTCTTATGGAGACAGGTCTGGTGAGAAGCTATGTTGAGTCAGAAAGTGGTATTAATTTGCACGGCAGTGAAATATCTGTGAAGTCTGAGGAGGCACTGACTCTTGGCTTTCCAGCCCTTTTATGTTTCTATATAGCTAGGAAATCTCATCAATGGCTCAAACCCTGGTTATTGTCCTTTATACTCCAAGAGGACCAAAATGTCATCACTGGAGATGTCTTTTGACTTGCATATAAATTGGATTTAATTGAGGCAGAGTTGCACAAAGTCATTAGCCTCACTCTCTCTTTCATAGTCATCCAAGTCCAGTGGCAGGACAAAAGCCAGGAAGGCTGGTGCTGGCCCAGGATGCAGCAGATGACCTTGGCATCTTCAGTATCTGACCAAGCTCTAAGCACTCCATAGTGTCTGCTTCAGCTGCCTTCATGGCTGTTGGAACAAATTATTCTCATCTGCCCAAGGGAGGTATTCACATGCCTGGTTAGGATCTCCTCCCACCCCAATTCACCAATAGATTTGAGGCTTGTTGGTTTGCCTCAATCTGAGTTGGCCCATTTGCTGAAATGGTTTTACTGGGATGTGGCCACTGTGCATGCTACTGCTTCTTGGAGCCACAGGTGAGAGCTGAGTAAGAGGTAGCCCCCAAAAGAAGAAAGCTGCCTTGGGGGGAAAAAGGGCTTGGCAAGCCTTCACATCGGAGGTACTAGACTTCTCTGAACACATACCCCAGCTCGAGCGCCAGTCCTCTGGACAAACTAAGTCTTGGGACAGCTTCTTTACCTTTTAGTTAAAACCTTGCTTGTGTGGCAGGGACCCTAGTAGATTGTGCTCTACCATACCCTGCCTTTAGTGTCAAGGTTCTCAAGATCTTATATGTTTTCTTTACATTTTACATAGTTTTAAAGTTGTTATTAGACAGCTTTGACCTTGGGAATGCAAGAAGCCTAGATGAAGAACTTGGTATGGATAAAAGAAAATAAAGAAATCATAATTGATGTTTTCATTCAACATAAATGATATAAAAATATAAAATATAAATATAGATATATATTTTGTAAATGTAAATCTATAGATATATAAATATATATTATATGATATTGATATATG
>NW_025380476.1:0-9271 GCF_016433145.1 Gracilinanus agilis | reverse complement strand
CTTCCTTCCTTCCTTCCTTCCTTCCTTCCTTCCTTCCTTCTTTTTGTTAAAGTAAAATTCCTAGAAATCTCCCTCCATTCCTCCCCTCTCCACACAAAGAAGGCATCATTTAGCAAAAAGATATATGTATGTATAAAACTATATCTTGCTTATCTCTGTATCAGTTCTTTCTCTGGAGGTAGACATATACAAGTCATTCTTCAAACAATATTTCTATTGCTGTATATAATGATCTCGTTTCTGCTCATTTCACTCTTCATATTTTCATGTAGGTCTTTACATTAAAAAAAACTCTTACCTACTTGAACAAAAATATTCATAGCCTCACTCTTTGTGTTGGCAAAAAAAATGGAAACTGAAGCGTTGTCCATTGATTGGGGAATGGCTGAATAAATTGTGGTACATGCTGGTGATGGAATATTATTGTGTTGAAAAGAATAAAGAAATAGAGGAATTTCATGTGAACTGGAATGACCTCTAGGAATTGATGCAGAGTGAAAGGAGTGGAACCAGGAGAAACTTGTATATAGAGACGGATATACTGTGGTGCAATCAAATGTAATAGACTTTTTTACCAGCAGCAATGCAGTGACCCAGGACAATCTAGAGGAACTGATGAGAAAGAATGCTACCCACATCCAGAGAAAGAAGTGTGGGAGCAGAAATGCATTAGAAGAATATATGATTGACCATGTAGTATGATAGGGATGTGATTAGGGTTTTGATGTTAAAGGATTGCTCTACTGCAAATATGAATAACATGGAAATAGGTTTTGAGCAATGATACAAGTATAAACCAGTGGAATTGCTTTTCTTCTTTGGGAGGGGAGATCATGAATCATGTAACCAAGGAAAAATATTCAAAAGAAAAAAATCAAAAAAACCAAAACTCTTACCTTCTGTTTTAGAATTGATAATTTGTATTGATTCCAAGGTAGAAGACTGTTAAGAGCTAGGTAACTGGGGTTAAGTGAACTGCCCAGAGTCAAACAGCTAGGAAGTGTCCAAGGCCAGATTGGATTCCAGGTCCTCCTGACTCCAGACCTGACTTTCTATCCATAGAGCCACCTAGTTGCCCCTAAGGGTTTTTTAAAATTTAATCTTGATTTAAAAAATTAACATGCTTTATCATTTCTTACATCACAATTCCATCACAATCATATGCCACAACTTGTTTAGCCATTCCCCAAATGATAGGCATTCCTTCAATTTTCAGTTCTTTGCTACCACAAAGAGAGCTGCCATAAATATTAGTCCTGCATTTTCTAAGGTTGTAAAGAGTAAGCATCAGTTGCCAGCAGCTAGATTTCTTGTAACTGGAATCACTTAGAGTAGATTTATTGTAAGCTTCATTGAGAAGAGTTTGTAATAATAGAAGTAAATTTTTCTAGATGTTGCTGTTTTTCAAACGAGAATTTTGATGCTCTGCATTTACTTAACATTCATTTTTAACATTTAAAAATAGATTTTTATTGATCTTAAAAATTCTTATTAAAAGATATCCCAGGTATTCCTGTTTTCCTTCTTCTCAGAGAGCCATTCCTTATGAAAAAGTTCTTTTTGGAGGGGGAAGAATTTAGCACAACTGATGAACACTGAAAACATATACTATATACAACATTTTATTCTTGACCTTTGTAAAGGAGTTGGAGAGAGATACTTCTTTGTGGCAAAGATTCAAAGTTTCACACATTCATTTTTTATTGTTTTGTGGTAGTTCTTTCCATTTATATCGTAGTGTTTTTATATGTGTATGTATATGTGTGTATGTATGTATGTGTGTGTGTGTGTGTGTGTGTGTGTGTGTATAGCCTCCTCACTGGTCTTGCTGTTACTCTCTTCCATTCAGATACCAAAGTACTTTTTTTTCCCTAAAGCATAGCTCTGACTATGTCACCCCAATGCTGAATGACTCCAATGACTCTCTATTACTTACAGAATCCAATGTAAAGTCTTTTGTTTGACATTTACACTTAGAAAAAAACCCAAAATGCCTTGCCTTTTTTCTTAGAATTGATTCTGGTATTGGTTCCAAGGCAGAAGAGCAGTTATGGCTAGGCAACTTATTCCTCTTTCATTAACTCTAAAGTCCAAAACATTGGCTTACAAGTCTCTTCATCTCCTTTTCTTTTTAAAGGTTGCCCTGCAGATCTGGAATTCTCTGTCTTCTCACCTTTCTCTTTTAGTTTCCCTGGGTTTTTTCAGGTTTTACTTCTGTGGCCACCTTCTGCTGGAGGCCCTTCCCAGTCATACCTTCCCTTTTCATTGCTTCTGAATATATCTTTTATGTATGCAGTTATTTACATATTGTCTCCTCCTTTAGAATATAGGTTCCCTGAGGGCAGGGACTGCATATTTTTTGATTTTCTTTTTATCCCCAGTATTTACCGCATAGTAAGTGCTTGATAAATTCTTGTTTATGATGACAGACTTTAAGGTAGGGATCATATGTCTGATGCTTCCATATCTCCTTAACATCTAGTCAAGAAGAGGGAGTCAAATAAATGCTTCTAAATATCATCTGAAACCTGAAAAGAATGGTTCTTTCTGCAACCTGACCCATGGAGTTAGGGAGATAATTCTTGAGTGAATGGCTACAGCTGATAAGTGTAAAACTGTTCAGAATGCTGACCTCTTAATCACCTGGTTTGCCTGATCTTCTTGTTGGAAGAGAGCCACTTGGGTCCCAAATTGCCAAATGATGAGACGTGCTCTGTCTTCTCTTGCTTTATCTAGTTGTACACAGGGACTATGCCACATCTCTTGAAGTCATCCATTGTTGTGTTTTTCAAAATGTGCTGCAAGCAAATTTCAGCAAGGTCAGATTTCCTATTGTCATTTGGCAGGCACTTGTATCTGTTTCCATGTTTAACTGGAGTGTGCAATGACAAGATGATGAAAGGCTAATAAAATTCAGTGTGCATTCTGCTTTTCCCTAACCTAGCTCACCCCAAAATAGTCCTTTTCTTCTGAATTTCAGTTAGCTGCCTTTTTGGCATGATCCCTGCTTTCATATGCTTAGATTAGACCACAGGGTTGGGTTTGAATTATTTCCAGTGGTGACTCTTTGGTTTACTTTTAAAAATATTCTCTATCTTTGGACATATCTTCACTGATCATTTGCCCTGGGCAGTCTGCCCTAGGATGCTTCAGTCTTTAAGAGATTGAGAAAATGCTATCAAAAAGAGTTGTAATTCGCATGGTCCATTTCTTCCTTTCTTCAGGGTCTGTGGCTGCCTTTGGCTCCTTTTCCTGTGATAATTATCACATGGATGCCCTCTCCACTGGGTGTATCTGGGTGCTCTTTGCCAACACAACATGACGAGATCACCCCTTCTGCAGCAGAAAGCTTTGGCAGAAATCAAGGGTCTTGGAGGAAAAGAGGTCTTAGAGAAGGAACATAGAATGGTAGGCCTACCAGATGGCTTTTTTTTTTAATTGAAATATTTCAGTGATAAAATACCTTTAATAGTCATTTTGAGATCAGTGGCAGCCAACCAAGAAGTCTCACCGTGTAGCTGGAATACTTGACCACATAGTGGATTTGGTTTGGCACAGAGTCTTTTCTCAGGGCAGCTGTGTTACACTGAGGCGGACTTGTATGGAAGAGACTTTCACATCAGAGAAAGTGATGATGGTGGGGGTGGGAAAGGTGCGACCCACATGGAGCAATTTAATTCCCCTGATTGCTCAGTCCTTTTGTCTTGGGTTCAACATCCAGCTGCTAATTCTGCCTGAACTTGTAATGGAGAGGATGACTCAGAAATCTGGAAGTCAGTTGTGGTGATTTCATTGCAGGATCTGTGAAGGAGAAGGGAAGATGGTCTGTGTGGGAGATGATTGCAAAGGAGGTCTTTAGCAATTAAGTTGATGAAACTGAGAACTGAGTACTTTGTGTTACCCAGGATTTGGCACTTGACTTTTCTGGGCAATCCTTTACAATTTGGCCATTTATTTATTACTAAGACAAAGAACAAGAAAACATTTGATGTCAAAACTCTAGAAAAATGGGAATTAAGAGTCTAAATAGAAGTGATTATTAATAATAATAGAATTTGAGAGGATCTATGTTAGTTTATTCTATTCCAATAACTCAATTTTCTTCTTTCTGCAAAACAAAGTTTTATGGATGCTTTTGCTTTTTGTACCATGGCCATTTCCTGAGATCCCCTTCTCCCTACTTCCATAGAACTCTCCCTTGTCACCAAGAAAAACAGTTAAGCACAACCAACAAAGGGACTGTGTTTCTTTGTTTCAGATCATGCAACATTCATCATCACGGTCCTCTTGCCTTTTCATTATGAGGTGTGAGCAAATGTTTATCACTGATCCTCCAGAACCACTATTAGCACCCTAATTTTCAATGGAGATCTTACATAAGCCATAAGTCTTATGTAGATTGTGATTGTGGTGGAGCAGTTTTTGTTTGGGGTGAGGGGAAGAAGGAGGGAGTCTCTCATCCAGAAGGAAGATTATTTTCCCACCTAGAGACAAAGATTCATTAAGGAGTTAGCTGAATGTGTCTTCTCCCTCAGCTTCTAAATCCTATATCCTTCTCCTTATTTTCTGTATTTACATATATAATAACATTTGGCTATTCTCATACATTTTCCATGGTTGCCTTCATGAGAAAACTTCAGATTACTGAAGTCTTTGTACACTGATTCTTTTGCCTCACATCTGGAGTCTCTAGTCTTGAGCTCCTGTGCAAGCTTTTGTGTGCTCACATCTGTCTAGGTCTAATAGACATATGCACAGATGTGGGCTCCCTCTCTGGTTCAGTTAGCTTTGCAATATTCCCTGGGCCAATTCTGAACTCCTTACCTTAGCTAGCCTGTCATTGGTGACGAGGGGGAATAGGAAGGATAGGATAGACACGGGAAAACAATTCCTTTTCTTATAGGGAGGGGAAGCAAGGGAAGGTTTTGGAATGATATGGGAGTGGTTCATCCTCATTTTTGAAAGCAAGCACTTGTAGGCGTGTATATACATACTTACATGCAATATGATCTACATGAATTTTATTTTTATTTTTTTTAAACTTGTAGGTGTGTATATACATACTTACATGCAACATGATCTACATGAATTTTATTTTATTTTTTTTAAACCCTTAACTTCTGTGTATTGGCTCCTTGGTGGAAGAGTGGTAAAGGGTGGGCAATGGGGGTCAAGTGACTTGCCCAGGGTCACACAGCTGGGAAGTGTCTGAGGCTGGATTTGAACCTAGGACCTCCTGTCTCTAGGCCTGACTCTCAATCCACTGAGCTACCCAGCTGCCCCTTGATCTACATGAATTTTTACTGTCTTTCCTTGAAGGAATACTTTACCTTTCATGATAAATGTTATTACTAAAAAGTTGTTATTGGCAAAAAAAAATGGAACTTTCTGAAATAGAATCATTTAAATGCCCGAGGGGAGCTGGCCATTTAAAGGAGACAAAGCAGTCCTTCATAGCAGAACTCACTCTTGCTTTATTCCCACAGCAATCCTCCAGTTTTTATGGGTTATATAACTTTGGGGTTCATTGTATAGTGGACTTTCCTAAAGTGAGGTTCAGCTATTATCATGGTGCTTCTTTGGCTATGGAAACAAAAGGCCAGCCTCAGAGAGCTCTTTTTGAGTTAGACATTGTCTGAGTGTAGCATGTTATCTTTGCCTCTGTGGCAACAGAATGAAACCCATCAAAGAAGACAGAAACACAAATGCAATTTTAATAGGATGTTCTTCTGTTTGTTCCTGAGTATTCCTAAGGTACCTATCACAGCAATATCTAAGCCTTCAGACAGTGGCAATAGTAGATTAGAGCACAATGAGGAACAGCTTCCTAGTATGCACTTGGCAGCCTAATAATAATAATTTATTATGACTTCTTCTCCCCCCTTTTATTGCTTCTCTACTCAGGAGTGGCGGAGCTGAGAAAAGCCACTATGAACTTCTACCAGGGATGAGATTATAGATGCAAAGAATTTCAAATTGATTAGGAAGTCTTTTGCTCCTATTGTCTTTGCCATATGAAAACAAATGGAAGTTTACTCTTTGAATCCATAATCTCTTATCCCAGAACAGGGATCCGCAAAGTTGTTCCATTAAGGAACCTAGTAGGTTTGGAAAAGGACCCTGTAGCCCTGAGATGTACTGACTCCCCACTCCCCCTCAAAAGAAAGCAAAAAAAAAAAAAAGCCCTATAACCAGGGCACTCCTCTCTCTCTCTCTCTCTCTCTCTCTCTCTCTCTCTCCCTCTCTTCCTCCATCTCCCTTTTTCTCTCCCTCTCTCCCTCCATCTCTTTCTTTCCCTCTCCCCACCTCCATACTACACCTTGAAAACTATCTCCATGAGTAAAGAGTAACTGTAGATGATCATCTTTTTTGCAAGTTTGCATAAAAGGTAACTTCAGAAAACATAACAGCAGTTTTCTTAAGGAAATCAAACTATAAGCTCAGATTGCTTTTGTGTCCCTTGTCTCAGAATTTCATTTCAAGACCTTCCTTAGAATTTTGTTATTAACATGAACATTTTGAAGGATCTGTTAGAGGGGAAAAAAGCATAAAATACCCTACATATCAAACTCAAATACAATTTTAAACATAACATTGACATATGGTTCCTAAGTAACTAATTTGTCATTTCAAAATACTGAAATTACTAATCCTAGAATCAGTTTTGGGTATCCAGGGGTTTTATTGAAGTAGCCCTAACTTTCTCCAAAACTTCTCATCTAGCTTCAGATTAACAGCAGTACTTGTTTTGGGATGTTCATTTCTTTCCTCTCTAGCCAAATCCCCCCACCCCCATCACTCACATTTAATATAATGTAATAAAATATCAGTATTTCTTGGATATTTCTAGGCAGATCTATTGTTTTTCTATCTCAGTAGTAGCTGTATAACTCTTTAGGGATTTATGAATATATCTTATTTTAAAATCATGGAACTTCTCACTTTCCAAGGGGAACATCTAATACAGGCTTGATTTCTAGGTTGAGATATTTCTCAGCATCTTTCTTTGCTCTGCAACAACTGCCAAGCAGAAACAGCTTCTTGGGACTGGCTTTTGTGGTGAGTGGTTTGGGACACATGCATGTATGACAGTGTTCTTCTAGGGCCAGCAGCTGATAACAGCCATTCAGTACAGCTGAAAAACAGCTGGGTTGAGAAGTAAATACACTTGTGTTTGTTGGCAAAGTAGAGTAGAAATTATAGGCAGTCTTAGGAAAAAAAAGTCATTCTGGATAAGCCTTAGCTCTTCAGGAAGGACTTTTAATATGCTGCTCTTTATCTTACACTCTTAGTTTCTTTGGTTAAAAACAAAATTAAACAAAGACCCCCCAAAACTGCTTATTACCTGAAATAGGCAATGTTTTTGTTCCTAGCCAATGTGATTTTTTCCTTTGACTTCTTGTCCCTATACTCTCCTAGCTTACCTCTTCCTTCCAAACTTTGAAATGTATTGTGGAAAGAATGCTTGATTTCAAGTCAAATGTCATGCATTGCCATCTATTCATTGGGTAACCTTGAGCCAGTCACCTCACCTTGCTGGGCAAAAGTGTTTCCTTAGCTATAAAATAAGTAGAGTGGGATAAATTATCTCTAAGGCTTTTCCAAACTGACAACTTGTGAAAAGAGTCCTGAAAATTTAATGCATTTTATTTCCATTTTAACCAAAATCGATCTTACCCTCTAAACAACCAAAACAACTAAATGTTCCCAAATAGCTTTAGGACTTCCAGAAATTTTATGGTTTTTGAAGAGAACACACACAAAGAGATTCTTCTGAATTAATTCAGGCAAAAAAATAAGAGGTAACTTGGAAAACACTGGGTTTCTAACCAGTCTCAGTCTGAGAAGTTGAGGAGGTTCTCTGTAAAGAAAGTTACTGGCTCCAATGACATCATTCTTATTCAAGATAAAAATTCAGACCCAGGGCACCCAAACTGCCTTTGCATCTGACATGAGGCAAGCAACTTAAAGAGCTATAAATCCTGAAGTACTAATTACACTTGATCCATGTTGCCTCTCTCCTTTCTGCTTCACAGCCATGAGCAGGGAGACGGCGGTGTCACTGAGGAGCGAGATAATGGGCATAAATGATGATCCAGGAAATCTAGTTCCTGAGCAGCTGTCAACCAGCTGTCAGGCTGGTGACTCAGCAAATGGTAAAATGGAAAGTCTAGACTTGGAGATTTAGTGGAAAGAGAATGGAATTTGGAATCAGAAGCCTTCGTCCCAAGATCAGGCTTTCTGAAGACATGGGTCTGTCAATATGAGCCCTACTTTTACCATCTACAAAATGGGGATTGATTGAGAGAAAGAAAGAGCAATTATTAAGTGCTTTCTATGTGCCAGGCATCATACTGGGCATTAAGGTTACAGATGCCATCAAGCAAGATGATCGTGGCCTTCAAGGTACTTTCATTCCATTTGGAAGACTCCACATAAAGGAGGAATTGAAAATTTAGTGGGCACCTTTGTCTTGGATTTGGCAGCCAAGAAAAGAGATGGAGGCTTGGTTCCCACAAGGTAAGGTGAAACTTCACCTCTCTATAGTCCAGGAAGGCATGACTTTCCTCACAGGCTTGTTGTGAAGCAAATGCAAAGGTCCTTTTTGAATGTGAAATGCTGGCTAATTTAGTCCAATAAACATTTACTAAGTGCCTTCTATGCTGTGCTAAGTACTAGGGATACAATTAATAAAAAGAAAGATGGTTCCTGCCCTCAAGGAGCTTACAGTATGGTTAATGGGGGGAGATCGCAAAAGGAGGTGGGAAAGCAGGGAGTAGGACACATCAGAGGGCACCCATTGTGGGGGTATCTTATTTCATGGAGTTAACCAGAGAGAGCATCAGATACAGAGTGGAGTGAGCCCCAGAGTCCAGTTTCTGCCCTCTATAAAGGAAGACATTGGGAGGAGTTTAGTACTTCCTTCTCCAACCTTCCAGTTCTATGAGAAAGGAGGCTGAGGGAGATGGTTTCAGTCAAGACTTGCATTAGCAACATGGCGATGGGTATTACTTGGGAGGGCCATCTTGTTCTGTAAAGTGGAAACCCAGCTAGAGCAGGAGAGGCAGAGGGCAGTGAGTAGAGCTGCTAGTATTAGAAACATCGTTATTAGATACTTAGGTGGATTTATGTTCATTGGTTTGGTTACTTGGCCCATTTATTTTTTTTATTTTTTATTTTTTATTTTTTTTTTTTTTAACATTTATTAATATTCATTTTTAACGTGGTTACATGATTCATGCTCCCCTTTCCCCTTCAACCCCCCCCCCGC
>NW_025380475.1:0-7509 GCF_016433145.1 Gracilinanus agilis | reverse complement strand
AATCTTAGATACTATATCTGTTCAAAGGCAAAAGAGTAGGAAGAGCTTACCCAGAGTCACATAGCTAGGTAATGTCTGAGGCCAGATTTGAACCCAGGACCTCCCATCTCTAAGCCTGGCACTCTATCCACTGTGCCGCCTATCTGGATTATCCATATATACATATATATGCACATATATATAGTAATTTTATTGTCTTAATTTTTAAAAAAATTTACTTATTTTTTTTCTATTTTTTTTAAACCCTTGTACTTCGGTGTATTGTCTCATAGGTGGAAGATTGGTAAGGGTGGGCAATGGGGGTCAAGTGACTTGCCCAGGATCATATAACTAGGAAGTGCCTGAAGCCACCATATTTGAACCCAGGACCTCCTGTCTTTAGGTCTGGCTCTCAGTCCACTGAGCCACCCAGCTGCCCCTTAAAGTGATTTTCATAAAGCACATATTTGACTTCATTACTTCCCTGCTCAAGAAGGTGTATTGGCTCCCTGTTGCTTTGAGGATAAAATAAAGAACCCTTCGCCTGGCATTTCTAGCCCTCTATGAGATGGCTTCAGACAAACTTTTGGGGTATGTAATTTATTCTCCTTCTTGCATCCTATGTTGGAGCAAATTAGCCTGCTTGCTGTTCCCTGTACATAATATCCCACTTCCTGCTTCTGGGGCTGTGCATGGACTATGTACATATTCCCTGATCATCTCTGCCCAATAGGATCCCCAACTTATCCAATGTTCCACTCAAGTGCCACCTTGTAGAGGAAGCCCAACCTGACTTCCCTAGCCCGCTTCCAATGGCAAGTGTCCTCTCTGCAAAAGCACACCATGTGTGTGTATACATCCACACACACACATATTCACACACACATTTACTTTTTTTTTTTTTAGTATAAGGTAAATTCCATGCCTAAAGGGACTGTTTTATTTTTGTCTTTGTGTCTCTAGAACCTCAGACAGTGTCTGGCACATCATAAAGTTTGAATGAGCAGTTTTCGTTTTCTTTCTTTTTCTTTCAAAGCCTAAATGTCCATCTTAGAATCAATACTATGTATTGGTCCCAAGGCAGAAGAGTGATGAGAGCTAGACAATGGGGGTTAAGTGACTTGCCCAGGGTCACACAGCTAGGAAGTGTCTGAGGACAGATTTGAACCTGGGACCTCCCATCTCCAGGCCTGGCTCCTCTATTCATTGAGCCACCTGGCTGCCCCTGAAATGATTTTCTATTATACTGTGCTCTAGGTCTCAGTTTCCTTTTCTGAAAAATAAAGTTAGCCTAAATGATGTTTGAGGACCGCAACCCATCAAAGTTGAGAAGTTCTCCCCATCCCCTGTTCAGGTTCTGACCAGCCCAAGCCAGCCACTTGCCTCACCTTCCTCTGGAAGCTCATCATTTTCTTATTCCCTTTGCCAAAGTCACTTCTCTCCTTCAAGTAGTTGTCAAACTGTACTTGGGTCATGTCCCCTTGCTCCAACAGGACGTGCGGCTTGTGAGGCTCTGGGTGGGGAAGAGGGAAGGAGAAAGAAAAGGTTCAGGAGAACAAACAGGGCTGTACTGAATCGTGGAGCTGAGGGTGGCTGGGTGGAAGCTCGGGGAACAGAAGTTAGGGTAGGAGAAGAAGCATTTCTGAAGGCACAGTGACATTCATTGGCAATCTGGCTAAGCAGCAACACATTGATCGTCTTTGTCCATTTTGGCCCAGAGGGCCTGATGCTGAGCTACTCACTGATGAGAACAATAAGGTCAAATGATTTGGAGTCAGAAGGTCTGGTGTTCAAGTCCTGACTCTGAACTATGTTACCCTGAGTAAGTCACTTAAGGGTCTCAGTTTAAAAATAAATAAATAAAACAAAGAAACAAACAAAAGGTCTCAGCTTCCTCTTCTGAAAGCAAGGGAGTTGGTCTAGATAAGAGGTTTTCCAAGGGGGTTCTGAAGACCCTGACCCTTAAGGGTCCATGAGACCTTTTCAGAGCCTGGGAGGTCGAAACTATTTTCACAACCATACTAAAATGTTACTTGCCTACTAAAATATTCCTCTCTATTCCAACTACATATCTGTGGAAGGTCAGATTTTCTTCATATACTTCAACTGAAAAAAATTTTTTTTAATTCTCAAGAGATTAAATGCAGGAGAAGAGAGTAGAAAATATGTCTTCTTTTAAGCAAGATATTTAAAAGATTTGTAAGAGTAAGCAAAAACAATGCCATCATTCTTTTTGGTTTAGAAAATATAATTTTCATTAAAATATATTTATGTTAATATAAGCCAGGTTTAGTATTGTTATTTTTAAATGAATTAATAAATATTTTTAAAATGTATCAGTTCTAATTTTTAGTGTGATAAATATTACAAGGTAGAACCCATATAAAATAAAAGCTTTTCGGAGTCCTTAAAATTACTTTTTTAAAAAACTCTTACCTTCTGTCTTGGAATCAATATTAAGTATAGGTTCCAAGGCAGAAGAGCAGTAAATTCTAGTTAAGGGAGTTTAAAAGACTTGCCTACAGAGTCATACCACTGGAAAGCTTCTGAGGCCAAATTTGAACCCAGAGCCTCCCAACTCTAGGCCTGGCTCATGATCCACTGAGTCACCTAGATTTCCCTGGTACTCACTAATTTTTAAGATTTTAAAGGGAAAACTGCTGTTGTAGATAATCAGCACTAGGAGTCAATGATGGAAATAGCAGAAGCACCATACAATGCATAGAGTAGTTGGTCTAGATTCAAGAAGACTTGGGTTCAAATCCAGACTTAGATGCTTAGCCTGGCCACTTAACATCTGTCTACCTCAATTTTCCCACATATAAAATTAGTGGATTAGATTAAATAGCCTGTAAGTCTTCTTCTAGCTCAAAATCTGTGGTGCTATTTTAAAACATGTCTTCTTTAGCATTCTGCTGGAAAGAGATTCTAGGATAAAGACTTTCACTTGGTCTAGCCATATTCCATGGTCAAAGGGATGAGGAGTCACCAAGATGAGACCTGGGGTGGATGTTTATGGGAATGGGGGTGAGAAGTCTAAGAGGGGCAGGAGGAAAGGAGGTATAGAGCATAAAGGGAAAAAGAAAGGCCAGTGATCATATTTAAGTACACCTGACATGCTCTTGGAACAATCCCTACAGAGAGATGAAAGAGGGAAAGGCCTCTCTCTGCTCATTTTTATCTCATCCAATTTCCCTGGAAATGACTGGTTTTCAGTGTGATGGCTCTAATGAGGAGAATGACCCATCTCCAGGTAGCTCATTTCTTGGTGATCAGGGAGGAGACACTTATAGAGCAGCCTGGTAGAAATTGCTCTAGACCAGAAGCTCCGAGTTTGAATATACTGCCTTATTCATCATAGGGTCTGTGGAGAAGGAATTTCTCCTCTTGGAGCTTCAGTTTCCTCATTTGTAAAATGAGGGGGAGTTGGACGGGGCTTCTGAGATTATTTCTGACTCCATCTATGATCCTAGGATTGAACTCCGAGGCTGTGGTAAGGAAGGTCCTCGTGTAAATCGAGTGAGCTGAAAAGATATCAGGGCAGGGATGTAATGTGCCGGGAAGGAGCTCACTTAGAGTGTGATAGCTTGGAGGAAAGAATGAGCCGTCTTGTAGCTTCCTCTTTCAATGAATTATTCTAAAATGGTACTAAGTTTGGCCATTTTTATACTACAGAAGGCATGTAGGTGCTGGTAATGTCCATGCAATATCAGTGCCCTCAACTCCAGCAAGTAGCCCATTTCAGGGCTACCCCTGGAAAGAACTTGAGGAATTCAAGGTTGCCTTACCAGTTGGGTGGATAAGAATCTCTATAGGCCTGTCAAAGGTGTGCTTGTTGGCCAACGTGATGATGATGCTTTTGGCCGAGTGGGCAGATGGGGAAGCATCTGCTCGGATCTCATGAGTAGGACTTTCAACCCCTGAATGGGACAGAAAAGAAGACAGACAGTGAGACACATGGGGTTTGGGGGGCAGGTTCAGGAGGAAGGGAGGGAACCAGAGAGTTAAGGATATATAGCAATCTACAACTAGAGAAGAGATTCCAAACTGGAATGGGAAGAATTCTGGCCTCAGAACTTTTAATACTGTAGAAAAAGTATGGGTGCTGTTAATGCCCATTCAATATCAGAGCCCTCAACTCTGACAAATAGTGCATTTCAGGGCTATACCATGGTCCAGAAGAGAAGCTGTGGAATTTAAGATTGCCTTCAGTGGCCTTTATAAGAATCTCTACAGGCCCATCAAAGGTGTGTTTGTTGGCTGTGGTTACACAATGAGTTAGTGTCAGAACGAAAGGCTTAAAGCATTAGCCCATTATGTGATCATGAGCAAGTACCTTCAGTTCTCTGGCTCTTGATGTTCTCCTCTGTAAAATGAAAGGACTGGATCAGATGACTTTTTTTTTAAACCCTTACCTTCCATCTTAGAATCACTACTGTGTATTGGTTCCAAGGCAGAAGAGCAGTAAGGGCTAGGCTAGGCAGTGGGGGTTAAGTGACTTGCCCAGGGTCACACAGCTAGAAGTAACTGAGGTCATATTTGAACCCAGGACCTCCCATCTCCAGGGCTGGCTCTCAATCCGCTCAGCCACTCAACTGACCCCAAACCCTTTTAGGTTCTGACATTTTATGTTCTATGATCTCTTCCAGCTCTGACAAGCCACATTCTGACAATCTGTGATATAGTTTCCTTCTTACTTTAACATTCTGTGATTGCCATAATGGTATGGAGCCTTGAGACCCTACAATGAAGGCAAATGACTAATGTGCCATCTTTATTGAGTTGTCCACTTGAAAGTCCACCAATCTGGTAGCCATGGCAGCTTTTAAAGACTGAGGACTATAAGGGTGAAAAAGAGGTTCTAAAGATGGGCAGTGTAGACTTAATCTAATTATCACAGGACATGGAGCAATGTGCCTTATAAAAGACTCCTAGCTATATGGCAAAGTGGAAAGAGTGCTGGTCTTGGATTTTGGAAGACTTAAATTCAAATCCATCCTCAGCCACATACTAGCTGGGTAACCCTGGGTAAGTCACTTAACTTTTTTCTCTCTCAGATTCCCTCAACTGTAAAATAGGGATAATATCTCCAGGGTTATAAGAATTAAATGATATATTTGTAAAGCACTTAGCACGGTGCCTGTCACATAGTAGCTACTAAATAAACATTTCCTTCCTTCTTATAGTTTTGTGCATGAGTTCAAATTCTCAAATACCCTCAACCCCTCCCTCCAGTGGATGATTTAGGTAGAACTCCGGAGAAGGGCAGTGGAAACCAAGACAAGCCATGGTGGTCACTTACCTGCAAGGAGGCAAGGTCCTCGGATCTCTAGTTGGAAGTGAAACTCATATTCCATGGGATTAACGACATCATTGTCCAACAGCTGGGCCATGCACAAGGGCTTGGCTTGGTCATGAGGCCTGGCCGCACAAATATTTCTGTTTCTGAAAGGAAAATCTAGATTGAATTCAGGGACTTGGGAGTGAGGGGATGCAAGTGACAGGGCAGGACAGGGGTCAATTGTAGGCAAAGGAACAGAGACAGTGGGTTAGAGACACAGGTAGCCCTAAGACTAGCAGGGGACTCTATGCTTCTCTTTGCCTCCCATTACAAGCTCTGACTCTAATGCTGCTCTGGAATTTGGGGAGACTTGGTTCAGTGTTCTCCAAAAGGGCTGGCTACCAAGAATGGACAGGAAAAATTCTGAGGAAAAGAGGTCCAGTTTCAAAGTGGAAGTAAGAAGCCAGAGAATAGGCTTGGGGCAGGAGTGAAGGAGACTGGGGAGGAAGCTATGGAGATAGTTTTATGGCCCACGATGGGCTCCACTCAAAGATAATGGAACTTAGATGAGAGAGACCAGGGGTGGTCCATGATCACGAGACATACTGGGTTGAAGGAGGGAAAGGTCTGGCCTGGAAGTCAGATGATCTGAGCTCCTGCTGCTAACTAGCATCATTTTGGACAGGCTACTTCCCCTCTTTCTAGACATTAGGGTATTCCTCTGCAAGGCAAAGGTTGAGGGGGGACGGGAACCAAAAGGTCTTTAAGGTCCCTTCTAGCTCTGACATTCTCTATTCTAAGTTCCCTCCCAGATCTGACATTTTGTGTTCTAATGGTCCTCCTGGCTCTGACAGTCTGTCTTCCAAGGCCTCTCAGCTCTCCTACTTTAGGTTTTAAGGTCTGTCCAGCTCTGACATCCTGTGTTGTAAGACCCCTCCAAGCTCTGACATTCTATGTTGTAAGGTCTCTTTCAACTCTGATAATCTGTGTTCTAAAGTCTCTTCCAGTTTTAATATCCTGTGTTTTAACATCCCCCCCAGATATGACACTTTGTGTCTTTAGGTGCCTTAAACCTTTAATATCCATGAGAGTTACCAGGATATTGGGCTTTGAGATTTGTCACTGATGCAATTAACTGATGTACTAGAGCTATACCAAAGACAGAGCAAGTGCTCACCAAGGACCCGGGAAACAGTCTGGTTTGCTGGAAAAAATACTGAATTTGGTGCCAGAGAACCAGTTTCAAATCTTATCTTTGCCAATTACTATTGCCATGATCAAGCCAATCACCTTGACTCCTCCCTCCCCATGACACCAAGGCAGCTAACCAATCATGAATAAAAAGGAGCCTGGAAGACCTGAGTTTATGTTCTACAGACTATCTGTGTGACCTAGGACAAGTCACTTAGCCCAACCACACACACAATGAAAGCAATTAGACTGATCCTAATGTTGCTCCTCCAACTTTGAAAAGTCTCTCTGACGCCTAGCATTAGGAAAAAGGGGTTTCTTACCCTCGGAACTGTGAGGTGGAGATGCTATCTGAGTGAGGGACAGGTGGGACACATACAGTCGGCAGCAGAACCCTCATGGCTCCACTGGGTAGAGTCTGAAGCTCGGAGGTGGTGCTGATGAAGATGGACACATTTTCCAGGGGGCTAATGACACCAAGATTGGCTACAAACACAATCCGTTCCAGGTCTTCATCCAGAGTGATCCTGCCTGAGGAGAAGGACATTGGATGGGACACAACAACTTTCCTGGAGGTAGGACTCAAATTAGTTCAATGGAATCGATTTGAATTCCATTGCTTTTTATTCAATTCAAGTATTCCAATTCAATTATTCAATTTATTCAAAGCAATTTAATTGAATTCAATTTGATCTAGGCCATTTTAATTCGATTTATTAATTTTTAACTGAATGTCTCCTATGTATCTAGGATAGTTGGTAAATGGGGGAAGAAGATTATAAGAGAATATTCCCTGCAAAGAATGTTGGGCTTGGTCAAGACTGACTAGCTTTGTGAACTGCCTTCTTTTCCTTGTCCTTTTTTTCCCCTTTGTTTGGTTCTCTGTTGGAAAATAAAGGTGATGTGAAAACAAAGATGTCAATTTTTTTCTGAAGAAAGAAGGAAAGGAGAGAGAAAGAGAGAAAAGTGACAAAGAAAGTGTAAGAAAGAAAAAAGATAAGGAAAAAGGGGGAGAGAGAGAGAGAGAGAGAGAGAGAGAGAGAGAGAGAGAGAGAGAG
>NW_025380474.1:0-7430 GCF_016433145.1 Gracilinanus agilis | reverse complement strand
TCCTTCTCCTCCTCCTTCTCTTCCTCCTCCTTCTCTTCCTCCTCTTCCTTCTCCTCCTCCTTCTCCTCTTCTTCCTCCTCCTTCTCCTTCTCCTCCTCTTCCTTCTTCTTTCTCCTTTCTCTCTTCTCCACCCTTCTCCCTTCTCCCTTCTCTTCTTCCTTCTTCTTTTTTTAACTTATTTTTTTCAGTTATGCAAAGAAACAATGTTTGATGATTGTTTTGTGACATTTTAGGGTTCGGATTTTCTCTCTTCCAGGAGCTCACATTCCTTTTTCTTTTTTTTTTTTTTTAAACCCTTACATTCCTTCTTGGAGTGAATACTGTGTATTAGCTCTAAGGCAGAAGAGTGGTAGGGGCTAGGCTTACCTAGGGGGTTAAGTGACTTGCCCAGGGTCACACAGCTGGGAAGTATCTGAGGCCAGATTTTAACCCAGGACCTCCTGTCTCTAAGTCTGGCTCTCAATCCACTGAGCTACACAGCTGCCCCCAGGAGCTCACATTCTAATGAGAGAAATAACACATAAATAACGTTGGCACATAAAGGATGTGAAAGTAGCTGGAAGGAAATCAGAAAAGAGAAGAGCCTAGCAGTGGGAGAGACCACGGAAGACCTCCTGCTGAAGGCTGAGCTAAGTCTTGAAGGAAGCCAGGGCAAACAAATGATAGAGAATTCTAGAATAATATTATTGTAGACTCTATGATTAATATATGCTGTATAATGACACCTTTTCTATAACAACCCAGTATAATCATAGTTGTTTATTCTGCGCCTTCTCTCTGGAAGGAGAGACACGCTTGGGACAGACAAGGTCCTTGCCCCGCTCACCCCCACCCCCAGAGGAAATAGGCACAAATCCAGCGAGCTCTGTGGTACCACAACTCATGATAAGTATGTTAGAGAAGAGTTGGGAGAAAGGAGAAATCAGGCTTCCTGGGAGAGGTGGCTTAGCCTTAGAAGAAGGGCTCAGAATTGGATAGGAAATCGGAGAGGGGAGTAGCAGAGGAGAGACGAGTGGGAGGTGGAAGCAATATGAATTGGGAATAGAAAAGAGTCCATTTTGAGTAGGACATAAGGCATACAAAAAGAAGGCATGGGAGGTGGTCCTTGATATAGAGATGAGGGAGTAGCTAGGTGACTCAGTGGATGGAGAGCCAGGCTGGAGGTCCTGGGTTCAAATCTAGCCTCAGACACTTCCTAGCTCTGGACAAGTCACTTAACCGCCATAACCTAGCCCTAACTCTCTTCTGCTTTGGACTTAAAACTCAATATCACCTCTTAGACAGAAGATAAGGCTTTAAAAAAAAAGGAAAGAAACCTAAACAAGGTGATGGAGGAACTTGATTGCCAGGCTATGAACAGTGATGGTGCCAACTTATATATACATGTATATGCCAAGCCTGACTCTAGTGTCCCCCCCCGATGACCGGTCCAACGCCTTCCTATCTGCTGGGCTCTCCCATTGGTTTCTTGGAGTGGTTTTGGAGCTGGTAATAAAAAAGGGGAGAAGGTAAAGAGTTAGACAGGCAGCATCCCCACTCCTCTCCCTAGCTGGCAGTGTAACCTCAGGTACGTTTCTTCCCTCGGTGGACCTCACATGTCTCATCTGTAAAATGGGCCGCTCTGCTTGGCTCCCCCAGGGGTTATGTGTTACTCGCACTGTGTTTTGAGTTGTTCAGACTAAAGGCCCTTGATATATATATATGATATATATAGTATGTACTTGTAGTGGGCGGCATAATAATAGTTATTACGATTTTCATCAAAGAGACAAGAAGCCTTTTGTAAGTTGCAACAAAGCCTCCCAGTGCCCTGGGCACACACTAAATACTTTTTGATGGTGGTGCTGATTGTGATCCAAATAGGCTAATTCCACAACTCTTTTTTTCAATGGATAAATGGAGGCACACTGTGTTTGTAAACAACTCACCCCTTTATCCCTGCGCAGTGGTCACCAAATGAACGATGCTTTTGGTACGCTCTCTGTCCTCCCAGGAGCCAGAGAATGCTAATGGAGAGAGTTTGGCTTGGAGAGAGTTTACCCACTGTCATCTGGGAAAGTCAAGAATAGGAAATAAGGCAAAATGTAAATTTAAGTTCCGTCTTCGCAGGAGAGGAAATAAACATTTATTAAGCAGCTACTAAATGCCAGCCACTGTGCTAATAAGCATTTTTACAAAGATTATCTCCTTTGATCTTCACAACAACCCTAGGAGGTAGGTACTTCTATTATCACCGTTTTACAGATGAAGAAACTGAGGCAGTCAGGATTTAAGCGACTTGCCCAGGGGCATATAACTAATAGGTGTCTGAGGCCAAATTTGAACTCGGGACTTCCTGATGCTAGACTTGGTGGTCTGGCTGTTGGCCGCCCTGTTGACCAGGATGTTGGCCAATGCAGTAGGGCCATTTTGAAATCCAGTTTCTGGTATGGTGGAGAAAATGCTGAAATTTTAGCCAAAGACTCTTGAAATCCCCCCTGGTTACTTATTAATGGCGTAACCTTGTACAAAATCGATTTCCTTTTCTGAACCGAGTCCATCAGGGTCAGAAGATCATTCCCAAAGTGCCTAAGACACAGTGAATAGCCAGTCCATAAAGATTGTTCTTATTAAAGCAGAGCATTCAGAGCTAGAAGGGCTCTTAGAAACTCTGAGCCTTTCCTCCTCCTCTTTTACACAGGAGGAACCGGCCCCAGAGAGGGTGAGGGACTTGTCTTGATAGCAGGTGGCACAGTGGCCCAGATCATCTGATTTTAAATAGAGCCCCCTTTCCACTGACCGGAATAAGCTCGATCGACTTGAGAAGAGCTTTGAAGGATGGGCAAGTTTGAGTTTGGCAGAGAGGAGGCAGGCTGGCATTCTAGGAGATTTGACAGCATGAACAAAAGCGTGGAGGTGGGAAATAGGCTCACAATCAGGCATAGCTGCGTGGCCTCAAGGACTTAGGTGAGCAAGTAGAATGGATGCCTGTAGGTCACTGAGGCCATGTTAGAAGATGGCATATGATTAGGCTTTTGAACTGGAGTCCCCAACTGATTTACTGCACCCAACTTGGTAGGCGCACATTCTGCCTTGTTTCTGAGGCTCACCTCTGCCTGCCTTCCACCCACAAGCCTTCGGAGTGGGAAGAGACTTGTAGGGCAGAAGCTTGAAATACCTGCTTAAAACCCCTGGGGGCTACAGGGAGCAAGCTTTGGCTGCTGCTGGAGCCATGGTGGGGATTCCCCACACGCATGAAATGATTCGGAGGAAGGAAGGAAGGAAGCTCCCCTTCAGCCCCATTTCCCAAGACCAGAATCAGTGAGTGCTTCCTTCCTCTGCATTTCCCAAGCCCCCATCCCCTGCCCATCTTGTAGGTTTCCGCCAAAGGGGAAGGGATCCTATATAAGCACGTCCCCCACCAACTCCCCATCCCAGGGGCCAAAGGCTAAGGAACTGCTTGGTTCCCTTTGTGATCTCGAACATTTTATATACTTAAAAAAAGAAAAAAAAAAGTCAAAAATGTTCTTCTGAGAAGGGGTCTCTGGGTTTCACCACACTGCCAAAAGGCTCCTTGACACACACAAGAAAGGTTAGAAATTCCTGCTTCAGAGGTTTGCTATTCAAAACCTCTCAGATTACAAAAAAGGAAACAGAGGGGAGGCAATGTGTCCAGGAATATATCATGAGCTACTGTCAGGAAGGGGATTGAAGACTAGGGGTTCCTGACCCCTAGATTGGATGTTTCCACATGGCACAAGGAAAAATATTTTAGCTTAATTTGCTTGGGCATGGAATAATGAGCTTCCTGCATTCAGAAGGGTTCAGGAGAAGGCTACCAGAAGGGTTAAGAATCATTGACTTAAGGGGCAGCTGGCTGGCTCAGTGAAGAGAGACCCAGGCTTGGAGATGGGAAGTCCTGAGTTCAAATTTAGCCTTCGACACATACTAGCTGTGTGACCCTGGTTAAGTCACTTAACCCAAATAGCCTAGCCTTTACTGCCCTTCTGCCCTGGAACCGATATACAATATTGATTCCAAGATGGAATGTAAGGGTTAAATTTAAAAAAAAAAAAAAGGAATTTAAAAAAAGGACTTAGAGCTGAAAGAAATCTCAAGAATCAACTCAGTCAAACTTACTTATTTTACAGATGAGGAAATAGCAGTTGAGATCTCACAGGAAGTAAGTGGCAAGAGTCAGGATTTGAATCTAGGTCTTCTATCCAGAAATCCAGTACTTTTTGCTCTTCCCCAAGGAGAGGAACCTGATATGAGGAGAAGAATGAAATTAATCTTGGAATTTCTCCCCAGCTCTGAGATTCTGTGAGTGTTTGAAGGATAAAATAACTATGGACAGACACCATGGAAGGAGAAATGAATAACAGAACTAGAAGGGACCCTAGAGGTCGTCCAGGGCAATGGTTCTCAAATTTGGAGTCTCGTGACTTCTCATACTCCTCTTTTTTTAAAAAAATTCATTATTTATTTTTAAATATTCTTTTCTTTTTTAAATTTTGAGTTCCAAATTCTCTTTCTCCTTCTCATGACTCTCCTATCCTCTGAGGAGGCAAGCAAAGTGATATCAATTATATATGTGAAATCATGCAAACCAAATTTCCATATTAGCTGTATCTCACCCCTTATACTCTTATGAATGATTGAGGACCACCCTCCCCCGAAGTGCTTTTGTTTATGTGGCTCACAACTATCGATATTTTGTGTATTAGATATTAAAATGGATACATTTTTTAAATATGTATTTATGTATTCATTCATTTTAAAATAACAATAATGCCATTGCACATTACTAGAGATAACTTATTTTATAAAAAAAAAACTATTTTCCAAAACAAAAAAAAAATTCGTGAGAAGAGCAGTGTTGTTTTACATGTTTTTATAAATCTCTAATGTCTGGCTGGATTTTCCTATCTCCTTCAGCATTCCTTTTGTTGAGATACATAGTATTATTGTGAAATAATCATTTGGAATTGGGTGGGCATAACAGATAGAGCACCAGGCCTGGAGTCAGGAAGACCTGAGTTCAAATCCAGCCTCACACATTTACTGAGTGTGTCACCCTGGGCAATTCACCTAACCCAATTTGCCTTAGTCTCCTCAACTGTAAAATGAGCTAGAGAAAAAAATGGCAAACCCCTCCAGTATCTTTGCCAAGTAAGCCTCAAACGGAGCCCCAAAGAGTCAGACACACTTGAAACAACTGAACAATTATTGCAAAAATTGGTTTAACCTCAAAGACTCCTGAGAGGGACTTGGGGATCCACTAGAGTCCAAGGACCACACTTCTACAACTAGTCCAACCCCAACAATTTTAGAGAAGAAACAGAGGCTAATATAGATGAGAAATATTCTTGTGTGGAATTATCTTCACAATTAAAACCCGTCAAACAAAGTTCCTACATTTGGGGAAAAAACCATCCATGTTCCAAGCACGGATTTTCTGTCAGGTCCTCAGACCTTCCAGGGGCTGCTTGGGGAGTATGCCCCCTTAGGATGACTTAGAGCCACAGGGACTTACCTAGGGTCACACAGCTAGTTAAGGTATCTTGAGGCAGGATTTGAACTCAGGTCTTCATTACTCTAAGACCACATTCTCCATTGCTCTACCTAGCTGTATGAGTAAGAGAAAGATTAAGACCCTTCATGAGTGAAGGAATCTGGGAGTCTTCTTGAGGTTGTGGTATAAAAGCTAAGCCTTGAAGGATAGTGAGGATTCTGGGATGTGGAGGTGAGAAAAGCTTGGTGAGTGGCAGCTTGTGCGTGGATGCTTGAAGGCAGGAAATGGGACTCTAATCTGGTGAGCAGCTAGCCTGGAATGTCAGGTTAAAGCTTACCACAAACCCTCTGGTTCAGCTAAGCTGAACATGCCCCCTCATTGCCTCCTCTCTGCCTTTATTCATATGTGAAATGCCCTCTATCGCTCTCTTTACCTCAAAAATTCTTTATCGTTGTTCAGTTGTTTCAGTTTCCTCTGACCCCAATTTGGTGTTTTCCTGGCAAAGATACTGGAATAGTTGGCCATTTCCTTCTCCAGCTCATTTTACAGATGAGGAAACTGAGGCAAACTAGGTAAAGTGACTTACCCAGGATCCCACCATGAACTCTCAAAGATGAGTCTTCTTGGCTTCAGGCCTCTCTATTCACTGTGCCACCTATCTGCCTTATAGCTATGAATGCCTACATGAACCAAAAGCCAGATGCCACCTTCTCCTTGAAGTCTTTCCCAAAACCTCTTCTTAATGGAGCTCACATAGGACTTCATTTTGTAGCACTCTGATGTTCTCGTGACGTGTTCTTAAGGTTATAAGATGGCAGCCCATCAGACCCTACCATTTCCCTTTCCATTCTCCTATGGATTGCCATCTGAGTTGCCACCATACCTTAAGGACTCCGAGATCTTGCCACCTGCCTGACTTTCATCCATCTGCTCTTCCACAAATCTTTCTAATCCAAATATGAGATCCTTGAGAGGAAGAGGAGGGATTATCTCCATTTTCTTTTCTTTCTTTTTTTAAAAACCCTTACCTTAGAATTGATGCCAACTAACAATTTCAAGGCAGAAGAGTGAACAGTAAGGGTTAGGCAGTTGGGGTTGAGTGACTTGTCCAGGGTCACACAGCTAGGAAATGTCTGAGGCCATATATGAACCCAGGACCTCCTATCTCCAGGTTTGGCTCTCTTTCACTGAGCCGTGTAGCTGCCCCAATTATCCGAGTTTTCTATTTGTATCCCTATCACTTAGCATGGTTCGTGTTCTCTCTCTCTCTCTCTCTCTCTCTCTCTCTTTCTCTTTCTCTTTCTCTCTCTCTCTCTCCCCCTCTCCCTCTCCCTCTCCCTCTCCTTACCTTCCATCTTAGATTCAATACTGTTTATTGGTTCCAAGGCAAAAGCTAGACAATGGAGGTTAAGCTGCTCGCCCAGGCTCACACAGCTAGAAAGTATCTGAGGCTAGATTTGAACCCCCTTCTCTAGGCCTGGCTTTCAAGCCACTGAACCACCTAACTGCCCCCATTATGGTTCTTAATATTTTTATTTTCCTCTTCATTCATTCCTTCCCTCCAGATTTAGAACTGCCACGTTTTCCTTCAAGGCTATCTAGCCCAATCCCTTTATTTTACAGGTGAGGAAACCAAGGTTCAGATTGCTTAAAGTGATTTGTCAAGATCATGCAGGTAGAAAGTAGGATTATAGAGCTAGAAGGGACCTTTGAAAGAATATAGCTGAGATTTCCTCTGACTCCAGTTTATATTATAAGCTTTATATAATAATATAATATATCATATCATATTATATTACATTACACTGTCATGTCATATATCCTATCCTATCATATAATAATATATTATATTGTATTATATTATATTATATTGTTTTGTATTGTGTTATATTATATTATATTGTGTTATATTATATTGTGTTATATTATATTATAT
>NW_025380473.1:0-3929 GCF_016433145.1 Gracilinanus agilis | reverse complement strand
ATATATATATATATATATATAAAATCAGAATTCTGGGATTCTGATTTTGAATTTTATAGAAAGCAAAAATCTTGGAGGAAGACTCAAAAACCTGACATCATTAATAACTTCATCCTATCATTCTTCCTCATATAAGCACAAATCTAGAATCAAGTCACCAAGAGAGGCCGGTTTCCAGAAATGCATCCTTTCCTTTTCATTGTCTTTGCTTGCAGTCCAGCTCCTTATCACTTCATGCTTAGACTATTATAACATATCCACTTATGGTCTGGCCTTCCATCCTTGAGTCTTTTTTCTCTTGTATCAATCCAACTCAGGAGAGGTGACATGGTAAAGCATTAACACCTTAGCGTAAGTTTATCAAAGATCCACAAGATAGCCACCTTTGAAAGGTCTTGAGAAAAATTTACAGAGGAGGGAGAACGGAAAGAAATCAACAGGAGGGAGTGATATTAATAAAGACCATTCAAAGAAACTCATGCCAAGGTGTTAATGATTTAGTTTTACAAGCATGAATGAGTCAGTCACTTAAGAAAGAATTTTAGTGAATAAAATAAAGAAAGTGAGATGAGACCATTTAATATTGCCAAAAGAACATTGAGAATGGAATCAAATTGGAATTAGAATTTTAGTCTGAATCTTATTATCATATGATCTTGGGCAAGTTGTTTAATCCAGGCTTTAGTTTCTCCCTTTGTAGATTGTGATTTTGTTATTAGGTTTACTCTAAACCTCAAACTGGGTCACTCAGGTTATGTTTGGTGGTTCATTGTGAAAAGGGTTAGGCAGGCCCATTCAATTTATTACCCTGAGTAAAGGCCCTGGTTGTATCATCCTAACTATGCCTGTCTTTGGAAAGATTAGACTAAGTCATGATCTTTGCTTTATTTCTGAGAGTTGCTCTTGTTGTCCTTGAGTAAAACAACAGAATAAATGGCATCTTAAATTTCTTGGAGAGCAATGCTTTCTGGAAATTATTTGTCTACAGACTTTAAAATCCCATTGAAGAAACAAACTGTTTCATATTTGTGTTTTGGTCTGTGATAATGAGATTAAATGTACCCTGCCCATCTTTAGATTTAATCACCAAAGGTGAAAACATCTCAATTTAACTCACAAGTTGGGTGTTCTGTAACCCATGTGTGCTAGAGTGAGTAACAAATCAGAATTTACTGACTGCCTCCTGCTCACAGTGCTAAGAAAAGCACCTGTTGTGATCGAACACACAAACTAAGAGGAAGGCACAGGAAGTGAAGAAAGAGAGGCCCCTTTAAAAAGAGAGAGTTGAGTGAGCCAGGGTTTCTTCTGGTTCATGAACAGGACTTGAAGGAGCACTTCTGGTTCGTGACCTGGACCTGGGACTCTGAGATCTTGGTGAGACTATTATAAAATCTTTTCTTTGGAATTCCATGTGGTGAGTGTAAAGACTGAATTTTCCTGAACTTCTCTTAAGGAACTTCCCTTTTAATAGAGACTCTGTGGGTGAAGCTTTTGCTTCATTCACCTCTGAGGCCATTTGGACCTCTGACTTTCCGGCCTTGGGATCAAGGCTGGATTTCTCTCAGCTGAGGGTTAATTAGATATACCTGGATTAAACTAGGAGATCAGAGTAAATTACCTACTGTGTCAGATTACTTACCCTGTCTTATCCTCTCTCTTATTTCCTTATTTCTACTTCCTCTTCTCATTTGTAGATAAATTTCCATAAAAGTCATTTTAACTTGAGGTTATTCTTTAATTGAGGACTGATAATTGTTCAATCAATATTTTAATATTCAAGCAAAAAAAAATCATTTTTCCCCTTACAGATCATAAATGCCTGAAGAATATGAGCAGAGATAGGGAGTATTTCACTGATTTCTTGTCTATTGGTAACCCCCAAATCAGGAAACTCCTTCAATCTATGTAGCCAAATTACCACCTGCTTTTCTTTTTTTAATTTTAATTTCATTTTTATTTTGAATAGTTTCCCATAGTTACATGTTTCATGGTCTTTCTCTCTCCCTGAGACCCCCTAAGCCCCCTTAGCCAACACACAATTCCACTGGGTTTTACATGTATCATTGATTAAGATCTAATTCCATATTATTGATAGATGAACTAGAGTTATTGTTTAGTGTCTTCATCCGCAATAATATCCCCATCAGCCCATGCATTCAAGCAGTTGTTTTTCCTCTGTGTTTCTCCTCCCACAGTTCTTCCTCTGAATGTGGCTAGTTTTCTTTCTCATAAGTCCCTTAGCCTTGCTCTGGATTCTTGCATTGCTGCTAGTAGAGAAGTCCATTATGTTCGATTGTACCACAGTGTATCAGCCTCTGTGTATAGTGTTCTCCTGGATCTGCTCCCTTCACTCTGCATCAATTCCTGGAGGTCATTCCAGACCATCTGCTTTTCAGCTTAGAATTTTAGTGAGAGATTAAGCAACTTGTCCAGTGCTTGGATATCCAGAGTGTATAAGAAGTAGGATTTCAATGCAGCTGGTTCTGAGACTGACTTTTAATCTTTTAAGTCACATTGCTTCTGCAACATGACATAGAGTAGAAGATTAGTAATTGATTGTTGAATTAATTAACTCTGTAAATGTACATCCAAAAGATAAATGAATGATTATCCCTTAGGAAGCATTTATAATTGTGTCTCTAGAACAGGAACCAATTAAAACTGCAATGGAAATAGCCTGGGTAGGGTGTCAAAAAACAAAGTCAGTCTATCCTTATCAAAGAAGTAGGCATCCACTGGGTGGTTCCTGGCTCAAAGTCATTTTGAATACTTAGGAATGTTCATTGGTTCTAGTATTGCCAAAAGGAGGCAGTTTGCTTTCTTCTACATTTTTTAAGAGTTAAATTAGGAGTTTTGACAAAATAAGAGAGCAGCTTTAAATAATTTCACAATTTAGCCTAATTAAAATAGAGATAGTAAAAGAATATAGTAAAATGAATATAGTAAAGTAGGGAAATATAGGAAAGAGGTAGAAAAAGAAAACTTCCTAATGTCTGTACTAGTTATCCTATAACTACCTATAATTACCTATAATCACTACCCAAAATGCCTATATCTACCTATAATTAACAACCTCCCCACAAAGTTCCAATCCAATCCAGCCCAATCAAAACCAACCCAATCAGTGTTTAATCCAACCCCAATTTAGGTCTTTCAATGAAGACCAGCCACCTTCCAAAAAGTACAAGAAAGAAAAAAAAAAAAAAAACTAACAGCCCAAATCAAAAGCCAAAAAACCCTCTAAAGGCTAAAGCTAAAAAGCCCCTCTCATTAAGCTCAGGCCCACCTTTATATTCCAGCAACTAAATGCCAACTACCAACCCAACATGCTCTTAGTAGCCAACTTTCCCACAACTGCCAACCCTAACTGTCAGCAACTGGCCACCAACTGTCAGCAACTGACTCCTTTTATAACCTTTTCCTACCTCGTTTCCTGTCTCTATGGTTTCTCCTACTTGTCTATGGTTTCTACTTCATGTCACTGTGGGCTGATTAAACCCTATGCATCTCTATGGTAGAGAACCTCCAGGTCCCTCATTAAATAAATAAATAAATAAATAAATAAACAAATAAATAAATAAATAAATAATTCCTTTTTATAATTTCACACTCTTGGCTATCATTATAGATTACCTCTAAGTGTCATGTGATTTTCCAGCTGAAGTGGCTGTAATTTACCAGTGGGGAACAGGTCCATTTATATATATGGAGGCTGCATGTATTTAATATATGGGCACAGAGACTGTGAGGTAGCTTGGAAAGGTGCTCAATACAAGACATTACTCTAATTTACTGTTAATAATATGGTGAAATCTACATAATCACCATTCCCTTAATAAACACCATGTCTGCTTTACTAGGTCAATGTCCAAGAGATTAACTTGTTCCTCATACTTTAAACCAGCTCATATATGTATGTGTGTGTGTGT
>NW_025380472.1:0-1371 GCF_016433145.1 Gracilinanus agilis | reverse complement strand
TATCAGGGAAACACGTCCTATGTGACAAAGCTGAAAATATAGGTATTGCTATAATCATAATAGTGAAAAAATTTACAAATTCCTCTAATAAAGACCTCATTTCTCAAATATAGAGAGAAATGAGTGAAGTGTATAGTTATATAAGTTATTCTCCAAGTGATAAATCATCAAGGGATATGAATAGGCAGTTTTCAAAGGAAGCAATCAAAGCTATATATAGTTATGTGAACACTTTGCTCTAAATAAGTGTAACTAGATAAGTGCAAATTAAAACAACAACAAGGTAGTACCTTCTACCTATCACTTTTGCTATTATGACATAACAGGAAAATGACAAAAGTTGGAGGAGATATGGGAAATTTGAGACACTAGTACACTGTTAGGAGAGCTGTGAACTGATTCTACCCATCTGGACATCAATTTAGAACTGTGTCCAAAAGACTATAAAACCATACAAACTGTACACTTTGATCATGCATTGCCATTACTTGGTCTGTTTCCCAAAGAGATAAAAAACAAATAGGAAAAGGATTTATAGGTACAAAAATATTGATAGCAGCTCTTTTTGTGATGGCAAAGATTGTAAAGTGATGGGATGCACCTCAGTTGGGGAATGGCTGAGTAAGTTGTGGTATATATGATTGTAATGGAATACTATTGTGCTATAAGAAATGATGAGCAGGAGAGTAAGAGAAGATGATGGTTAGAAGCAGCAAAAGCTCTAACCTCTTTGACTATCCTTCCATAGCAATCTTTAAAAAAACAGGAATCCAAACCCAGCATCAAGCTGGAGTCACAGGGTTGTTCTGCTGAACACAACTTGAAAGGTAGACAGAAAGAGTTGATTTCCATGGTATAAAGGGGAGAGTAGAAAAAAGAATGTCCTGGCTGAAACACACATCTTCTACACAGTCCAACTTCCCCACACCTACTATGCCAAGACCTGTGATTAGATGTAGGCTGACTTTGGGATCCTGGGGGAGGGGCTAAAATAATGTAGAAGTGCCTCAGACACACCATTTGAGGTCTCAAGCTCTGACAGTTGCTGGCAGGGAGGCATGGGGGCCATCTGAATGGGCACCTTGGCCTTAGTGCTTCCTATGGTGAAAATTTGGTCCCAGGGTATAGGTCAATTGGCCTAATCCAGTATACCAGCAGAGAAGAGAGAAGATTGAAGATTCAGCCTCAGGGCAGAGCATTTCCAGTAAATCATCAGAGGGACTACTTTACAGTCTATAGGCTGGGAAAAAAAGAGACAGAAAATGAATAAACAATACAAAAAAACAAGGTAATAATCAAAAGCTTCTATAGAGATAAAGAGGAACTTCAAGCCAAACCTCAAAAGAAACTGGGAATTGAACTCAGGCTCTG
>NW_025380471.1:0-8534 GCF_016433145.1 Gracilinanus agilis | reverse complement strand
CTCCACCAGCAATGCATTAATGTCCCAATTTTGCCACATCCCCTCCAACATTCATTACTCTCCCCTTCTTTCATTTTAGCCAATCTGCTAGGTGTGAGGTGATACCTCAGAGTTGTTTTGATTTGCATTTCTCTAATTATTAGAGATTTAGAACACTTTCTCATGTGCTTATTGATACTTTTGATTTCTTTACCTGAAAATTACCTATTCATGTCCCTTGCCCATTTATCATTTGGGGAATGGCTTGATTTTTCACACAATTGATTTAGTTCCTTGTATATTCGAATAATTAGACCTCTGTCAGAATTTTTTGTTATGAAGATTTTTTTCCCGATTTGTTGTTTGCCTTCTGATTTTGGTTGCATTGTTTTTGTTTGTACAAAACCTTTTTAATTTAATTTAATCAAAATTATTCATTTTACATTTTGTAATTTTTTCTAACTCTTGCTTGGTTTTAAAATTTTACCTTTCCCATAGATCTGACAAGTATACTATTCTGTGTTGACCTAATTTACTTATAGTTTCCTTCTTTATATTCATGTCATTCACACACTCAAAATTTATCTTGGTATAGGGTGTGAGATGTTGATCTAAACTTAATCTCTCCCATATTGTTTTCCAATTTTCCCAGCAGTTTTTTGTTGAATAGTGTATTTTTGTCCCCAAAGTTGGGCTCTTTGGGTTTAACATACAATGTCTTGCTGACGTCACTTAACCCGAGTCTATTCCACTGATCCTCCCTTCTGTCTCTTAGCCAGTACCATATTGTTTTGATGACCACTGCTTTATAGTATAGCTTAATATTTGGTACTGCTAGGCCATCTTCCTTCATGTTTATTTTTTCATTATTTCCCTTGATGTTCTTGATCTTTTGTTATTCCAAATGAACTTTGTTACATTTTTTCTAATTCAGTAAAAAAGTTTTTTGGTAGTTTGATAGATATGGCACTAAATAAGTAAATTAATTTGGGTAGAATGGTCATTTTTATTATGTTAGTTCTTCCTACCCATGAGCAATCAACGTTTTTCCAATTGTTTAGATCCAGTTTTAATTGTTTGGAAAGTGTTTTTTAGTTGTGTTCATATAATTCCTGTGGTTTTTTTGGTAGATAGATTCCTAAGTATTTTATATTGTCTAGGGTGATTTTAAATGGTGTTTCTCTTTCCACCTCTTGCTGTTGTGATGTGTTGGAAATATATAGAAATGCTGATGATTTATGTGCACTTATTTTGTATCCTGCAACTTTGCTAAAGTTGTTGATTATTTCTACTACCTTTTTACTTGATTCTCTAGGATTTTTTAAGTAGACCATCATATCATCTGCAAAGAGTGATGGCTTAGTCTCCTCATTTCCTATTTTAATACCCTCAATTTCTTTTTCTTCTCTAATTGCTACTACTAGTGTTTCTAGTACAATGTTAAATAACAGAGGTGATAATGGGCATCCTTGTTTCACTCCTGATCTTATTGGGAATGCTTCTTACTTATCCTCATTGCAGATGATGCTTGCTGATAGTTTTAGATATATATTGTTTATTATTTTTAGGAAAGGCCCTTCTATTTCTATACTTTCTAGAGTTTTCAATAGGAATGGGTGTTGTATTTTGTCAAAGGCTTTTTCAGCATCTATTGAGATAATCATGTGATTTTTTTTGTTAACTTTTTGATATGGTCAATTATGTGGATGGTTTTCCTAATGTTCAACCATCCTTGCATTCCTGGTATAAATCCCATTTGATCATGATGGATAGCCCTCTTGATCAGTTGCTGGAGTCTTTTTGCTAGTATTCTATTTAAGATTTTTGCATCTATGTTCATTAGGGAAATTGGTCTGTAGTTTTCTTTTTCTGTTTTTGATCTACCTGGCTTTGGAATCAGTACCATATTTGTGTCATAAAAGGAATTTGGTAGGACTCCTTCTTTGCTTATTATATCAAATAATTTGTATAGTATTGGGATTAGTTGTTCTTTGAATGTTTGATAGAATTCACTTGTGAATCCATCAGGCCCTAGTGATTTTTTCTTAGGGAGTTCTTTGATGGCTTGTTCAATTTCTTTTTCTGATGTCGTATTTTTTCAGTATTTTATTTGTTCTGCTGTTAATCTAGGCAGTTTATATTTTTGTGAATATTTGTCCATATTACCTAGATTGCTATATTTATTGCCATATAATTGGGCAAAATAGTTTTTAAATGATAAATAACAATAATTTCCTCTTCATTAGAGGTGAGGTCTCCCTTTTCATCTTTGATACTGTTAATTTGGTTTTTTCTTTCCTTTTTTTATTAGATTTACCAGTACTTTGTCTATTTTATCTAGTTTTTTCAAAACACCAGCTTCTTGTCTTATTTATTAATTCAATAGTTCTTTTCCTTTTGATTTTATTAATTTCTCCTTTTATTTTTAGTATTTCTAATTTAGTTTTCATCTGAGGACTTTTAATTTGTTCATTTTCTAGTTTTTTTTAAGTTGCATGCCTAATGCATTAATCTCTGCCCTCCCTAATTTGTTAATATATGCACTCAAGGATACAAATTTTCCCCTTACAACTGCTTTGGCTACATCCCATAGGTTTGGGTAAGAAGTCTCATCAATGTCATTGTCTTCATTGAAATTATTAATTGTTTCTATGATTTGTTCTTTCACAAAATTACTTTGGAAAATCATATTATTTAATTTCCAATTAGTTTTTGGTTTGCCTCTCCATGTATTCTTACTAATAACTATTTTCTCATTTGAAGCCCAATAGTTTTGGCTCCATCCTTTCATTTTTACTCTATGTATATCTGCTTGTCTCATGTGTGTTTCTTGTAGATAACATATGGTAGGATTTTGGTTTCTAATCCAAAAGGGGAATCCCTGGGTGCCTCCCCCACATGTTGTGCAGAGTCTCCAGTGGCCCCTGAAATCTCAGCACAGGTGGGCGCACAGGACCGGAGAGAGGGCCTTACTGGTGCTGGACTCAGGAAGTTGAACACAGACTGGAGAGGTGACTGGAGGAGAAAACCAAAGAAACACAGCAAAAATGCCAGGAAGATGGTGGCTTAGAGAGAGCCAAACATCAGACCGCAGGCCACTTGGCTTCCTCACATGGAGATAGAGAACAAAGGGCTGTAAGAGGAAATAAAAGCAGATCAAATATAAGGACAGCACTAGGGGACCCCACTGCTGGACAGCTCAGCTCAGGTAAAATGCTCCTTCTTGTCCCCCAACATTTTTTTGTTTGTTTATTTGTTTTTCACTCCTCTTGAGATTTTAGCCTCAGGACAGATTAAGCAGTAAGGCTAATCCAATCAACACAGGATTAATCCCATCAATTGGACAGTCAAGAAGTCTTCAGAGAGCAGAGAAAGTAACTACAAACCTCCTTTGCCAGCTCTGGGAAGATCTTTCATCAAAGATCATTAAATACATCTGCTCAAACAAGCAGAACAGAAAAAGAAAAATATGAGTATACAACAGAAAAAGAGAAAAAAATGACAATTGACAACTTCTTCCAAGGAAGTGAAAAAATAGCAAATGAAATAGAAATGGAAGAAGAGGAAGAAATTCCAGGAAATTGGACACAGGCCTTGGAAGATCTTAAAATTCAAGTTCAGGAACTCAAAAAGCAAACAAGAGAGGCTGAAGACAATTTGAAAAAGGAAATACATGAACTAAAACAAGAAAATAAAGTCTTAAAAGCCAGAATTGACCAGCTTGAAAATGAAGTAAAGAAGGCAAAAGATGATCTACAAAGAAAATCAGACCAGAAGGAGAGGGATGACCAAAAACCCAGGGAAGAAATTCAGTCTTTAAAAAACAGAACTTAACAACTAGAAGTATATGACTTCATAAGGCAGCAAGAATATATTAAACAAAATTGAAGAATTGAAAACTTTGAGGAGAATATGAAATACCTCATTGATTCAACCAAAGATCTGGAGAACAGAACTAGAAGAGACAATTTAAGAATTATTGGTTTACCAGAACATCACGATAAAAGAAAAAGTTTAGACAGCATCCTACAAGAAATTATCAGAGAAAATTGCCCTGAAATTCTCAAACAAGAGGGAAAAGTAGGAATTGAAAGAATCCACAGATCATCTCCTACATTTAATCCACAACTGACTACTTCCAGGAATATTATAGCCAAATTCAAAAACTATAAGACCAAGGAAAAAATATTACAAGCTGCTAAAAAGAAGTCATTCAGATATCAGGGAACCACAGTTAGGATAACATAGGATCTGTCTGCATCTACATTGAAGGACCAGAAGGCATGGAACACAATATTCCAGAAAGCAAGAGAACTGGATCTACAACCAAGAATCAACTACCCAGCAAAACTGACTATATTATTGCAGGGGAAAGTATGTTCATTCAATAAAGTTGAGGATTTCCAAGCATTCGTAAAGAAAAAACCAGACTTAAACAGAGAGTTTGCTGCCCAGATACAGAACTCAAGAGAATCACCATAAGGTAATTAAGAGAATGGGGGGAGGGGAAAAATCTTTTCTTTAAGGGACCCAATAAATTCAATCAATTTGTATCCCAAGAAGAAAAGAAGATATTGGCAAATATTAAAAATTGTTATTACCAACAGGGTAACTAGAAGAAGTTTATGTAGAGGGAACAGTGACAAACTGTATAGGATGAAATGTCAAGCAATATATACATACATATATATGTGTGTGTGTGTGTATATATTTATGTATGTATGTATAAATATATACAAAACTAGAGGGGGGGAAAGAAGGTAATATTAAGAAAAATAGGAAAACAAACAGAAAAGGAACTAATTTATATTCCATAAAGAAGTGCATGGGGCCAACAGGGAAGAATAACAATACACTGTAAGGGTAAAGAGGTTGGCGACAGGAAATATTTAATGCTTAAGTGCATTGAAATTAACTTAAAGAGAGAAGAACAATCAGATCCATTGGGGCAGAAAATTGATTTGCTCCCTATAGCAAAGTAGAAGGGTAACAAAAGGACTGGTGGAGAGGGAAATAACACTAGGAAGGGAAAGTGCAGGGGGGAGTAACTTAAAAAGATACTAAAGAAGGATAAGAGGGGAATAAGAAGGGAGAGGAGAGAAAGGGAAGTACAATAAGGGAGGGAATTAAGGGAACTGATTAAAAATAAAACACTGGTATAGTTTGATTGTTATGGCACTTAATAAGTAAATTAATTTATGCAGAATTATCATTTTTATTATATTAGCTCAGCCTACCCATGAGCAATTAATGTTTTTCTGAGTGTTTAGATCTGACTTTGTGTGAAGTGTTTTGTAATTATGTTCATATAATTCCTGTGTTTGTCTTGGCAAATAGATGCCCAAGAATTTTATGTTATCCAAAGTTATTTTAAATGCAATTTCTCTTTTTATCTCTTGCTGTTGGCCTTTGTTGGTAATATACGGAAATATTGAGGATTCATGTGAATTCATTTTAACTAACATTTTTGTTATGTAACTGAAATATGTTCCATCTTTGCAACAGTTTGTATTCATGTTGAAACAGTATTTTCCCCTAATAAGATAAAAATTTGTGGGGAAAAAAAAGCTTTTGGGAATTTTTATCTTGGATCATAGACCATAATAATTAGAAAGCTGGCTTAAAGATTAAAATTTCAGATTAATGTTATATTATTATAGTCATCACCGATCTATATCCTATTCAAAGTATCAATATTAAAACCTCTAATTTATATCAATGATTTTATAAATTAATATTATTTGTTAATGTTGTATTTTGAAACTTGTCGAGATTGTGGACAACTGTGAGAAGCTATTGCATTTGAGGTGGTCCACCAAATCAATGTTATTGTTCATTCATTTTCAATTATGTTCAACTTTTTGTGACCCTATTGGGGTTTTCTTGGCAGAGATAGATATTGGAGTGGTTTGCCATTTCCTTCTCCAGCCATAAAATCTTTCACTACATAATAAAGTTCAGAACTTATATTCTAGTTTATTTACATTATTGAGTTCTATTTAACCATGACAGACCTAACTCTTCAGAAATATTTGAAACAAAAGCTCAGTTACATGTCCATTAGATTATATTTGTTGCTTAGATTATTTAGGGTTTGAAATTTGTGGAGCAAATTGTGATATGGAAATGTGTTGAACGTTAATAGCAGCTAATGGTTATCAAAATGTGAGCTTCAAACTATTATCTTAACATGGAAATATCTTTTCAGAAACAAAGAAGTAGAACTACTTTGCAAAGAAGTAGATCTATGCAATGAAACTTCTTATTTCTATAATAAACATTTTTAAAACCTCCAGTAGTAAATTATGATTCTATTTTGAATATGGTATGCTTAATACCCTATGTTGTCTCTAAAAATAGAGACAGAATTCATTTACATTCATTGTTGAATATATATTTGGTCATATTAGAATAAGCTTTAAAGGACAATGATATTCAAAGTAATTGCCCTTATTAGCAAGTAGCAATTTATTTATATCCCTGACCAACCTAGAGGTGTCTATGTTTTCACAGGAAATAAAAAAAGGCTAACTAACTTTATTGAGGCATTAAAAGAGATTTAAGATCTTAACTTATTTCTATTGTAATGTAATTTGCTTCTATTTAAATCATATGGTTTCTCTATGGTTCATGGAATACTTGTACTGCTTTGTTGAACTTCCTAAAACTTAAATGTTGATGATAATTTTTCACTGACATCTTCTCCCCCAACAAGAAAGGATGTCTATACTGCAGTTGTAAATAAAGAATATTGAAAAATGGAAGGAAATAAGCAACTCTATGTAAGCTGAAGTTTGAAACAAATTCTCATTGGTTTGGTTCTTCTAGTTATTTTAACATCAAACATGCCTTTAGAGATATTTGGTGAGTGCCTGGGAAACTCAAATTACTCTTCATTTGCTCATGTGCATTGCTAAAGTAATTTATTATTAGATATTAGAAATAGGTGACCAATTTTGGTTTATTGACATTTGAGTAATGGATTTGAGATACTGATTTTGGGATTGATACTTAATCTTTGGATATCAATTTATTGGAGTATTTTTAGGTTATTGTAAATAGATACTTATTTTGTCAATAATGAAATAAAAACAATGAAGTCATTATAACTGCAGAAATATTAAAGCAGTTTGCTAATTTAACAAGTGCTTGTGGTAATTTTCAGTGTCACTATGTATCTTCAAACCCAATGATGGAATATTGAGATAAGATAATTTTCCTATAGAAATCAACAATTTCCCAATTGTTGTATATATTAAGGTTTGTGATCCCCAATGTTTAAGACTGTTAATGTAGGGTAAGGAGACCATTAAAGGAATACAGCTAATGATTTCAGAGGGTGAGTGGGAATAGGTTCATAGAACCTGATTTTAGGATCCATTTTCTCCATCCTCCTCTCAAATTCAAACTCAATATTTATTCACAATAAGCAAAAGTTAAATGACTATAACTGTAATAATTAGAAAACAGTAGTGGTTTTTGTGATGATGAAACTGGCCAATGAGAGTTAATCCTTATTACATGAACAACATGGATATGAAATTTTGTTGAACTTGCTTCTGGAAATGGTAGATGGTGAGACCGTTTCTACTTCAGAATATGTACAAGTATCATTTTTTCCTGTTGGTTTAATACGTGGTGATAAAAAGTCCTTGAATTGGCTTTTGAGCAGGAATTCAGAGTATGCTTAAAATATTCAAATGAACAAACATGTTCTGTCCTCTCTGGTGATGTCCTTTTAAAATACTCAAGTAGGGAAAGTGGTAACAGCTAATGAAGTAGCCATAATCTACTACCAACTCTCTCCATCTAGCTACCATATATCTGTGAATATATGGCTATTTCTGTTTCTTCTGTCTTTGTTGTGTTGATTCTTTCCTGATCTTAGATCAATGAGTATTGAAGACAGAATGCACCAGGATATGGCCTTATGATTTTTGAAAGATTGGAAAATCCATAAAATTCTTTTCCCTTACATTCTATTTTACCATAGTATATCAGTCTCTGTGTACAATGTTCTTCTGCCTCTGCTCCTTTCGCTCTGCATCAATTCCTGGAGGTCTTTCCAGTTCACATGGAATTCCTCCAGTTTATTATTCCTTTGAGCACAATAGTATTCCATCACCAGCATATACCACAATTTGTTCAGCCATTCTCCAATTGAAGGACATACTCTCCTTTTCCAGTTTTTTGCCACCACAAAAAGCACAGCTATAAATATTTTTGTACAAGTCTTTTTATCTATGATCTCTTTGGGGTACAAACCCAACAATGGTATGGCTGGATCAAAGGGCAGGCATTCTTTTATAGCCCTTTGAGCATAGTTCCAAATTGCCAGCCAGAATGGTTGGATCAGTTCACAACTCCACCAGCAATGCATTAATGTCCCAATTTTGCCACATCCCCTCCAGCATTCATTAGTCTCCCCTTCTTTCATTTTAGCCAATCTGCTAGGTGTGAGGTGATACCTCAGAGTTGTTTTGATTTGCATTTCTTTAATTATTAGAGATTTAGAACACTTTCTCATGTGCTTATTGATACTTTTGATTTCTTTA
>NW_025380470.1:0-3864 GCF_016433145.1 Gracilinanus agilis | reverse complement strand
CTCTCTCTCTCTCTCTCTCTCTCTCTCTCTCTCTCTCTCTCTCTATATATATATATATATATGAAACATACAAGTAGAAGTCTACTCTTCACCTTTACAACAATGATCCTATGAGAGCTCAAGAATAATTTTTAAATCAGTCTTTGGGATATGGGGAGACAGAAGGTGGAAGGGCAGGATGGTGAGGACAAATCTATTAACCGGTTTGTTTGTTTTTTAAAAACCTTACTGTCCATCTAGAATTAGAATTGATACTAACTATGGGTTCCAAGGCAGAAGCTGATAAGGACTGGGCAACTGACATTAAGTGACTTGCCCAGGGTCACACAGCTAGGAAGTATCTGAGATCATATTTGAACCCAGGACCTCCCATCTCTTAGGCTTGACTCTCAATCCACTGAACCACCCAGCTGCCCCCAAAAGCAGGCATTTTCTGGCTCTCCCCCAACCCCTAACTGGGTATTCTGTAATAGTAATAAGAGTTAGCATTCATAGAGCCAGCTTTACTTATGTGATCAGTAGAATAATGTTATTATCATTATTATCACCATTTAAAAGAAACCAAGATGAAGTAAATCAACTTTTCTAGAGTTGCCCAGCTTGTAAGTGTTTAAGGCAAAATTCAAACTCTGATCTTTTTGCCAGCAATCCCAGCTATATCTACTGTCTGTTCAGTCATGTCCTAATCTTTGTGACCCTATTTGAGGTTTTCTTTTTTTTTTCCAACCCTTATCTTCCGTCTTAGAATCAATACTGTGTATTTGTTCCAAGGCAAAAGAACAATAATGGCTGGGCAATGGGGGTTAAATGACTTGTCCAGGGTCACACAGGTAGAAAGTGTCTGAGGCCTGATTTGAACCCAGGACCTCCCATCTCTGGGCCTGGCCTCTCAATCCACTGAGCCACCCATCTTCCCCCTATTTGGAGTTTTCTTAGAAAAGATATTAGAATGGTTTTCCATTTCCTTCTCCAGCTCATTTGACAGATGAGGGAACTGAGGCAAACAGGGCTGTCCCAGGGTCACATTGCTAATAAGTGTCTGAGGTCAGATTTGAACCCAGGACTTCCCATCCCTAAACCTAGCTCTTTATCCACTGAGCCATTGAGTAGCCCCAAACTTATTAGCTCTTAAGGAATACTCTTCTCTGGTAGTCAGCAGCTCCAATACAGTGTTTCTTGGCTGCAGGAAGATTGGGATAGAGGGAGGAAGAAGTCATTCCCAAGCTGTGTCTTGCTGAGAAGAAGCATTTTGTAGTCGGTAAATTGTCAGAAACCCCAGGATGGAAGCTCCTCTAGAGCCAAGATAATGATTCCTTTTGGCCCTTAGTTCTAGCTGCTGCCTGCTGGCTGACACACCTGAGAACGTGCTCTACACCCTTTTCTTTGGAACCGGCAGGCGCTAGACTACCCTTTCCAGACTCCAGGTATTAGAGCCTGACTATAGAGAATGCTGGGAGCAGCCAAATTCCGTCAGCTGCAGGAGGGACCCAAGAGGGAGGCTTTTAAGTATGACTTCATATAAACACACATTTATTTTATTTTGGTGTTTATTTTTAGGGCAAGAAAATTCCACTCTCTGAGGCTGGTTAAAATTTAGCTTCTGAAAAGTCATTGTATGCAGAGCCAGATAGGTAGCAAAGTAGAAAGAAAGCCAAACCTGGAGTCCTAGATGACCTGGGTTCAAATCTGATCTCAGATACTTCCTAGCTACGTGACTCTGGGCAAGTCACTTAACCTCAAATGCCCAGCCCTTGCCATTCTTCTGTCATAGAATTAATACCAAGACAAAAAGTAAGGCTTGCTTTTGGGGGGGTTGTTTTTTTTTAACTCAAAGCATGTAAGATTCAGGGGAGACTCAGAGCCTTAGATAGGTATTCTGGGAAATGTTCTTCGCCTCTTTCTCTCTAGCAAGACCTGTGATTTCACTGGAATAGGTAACTCCATGAAATGAAATTCTCTCTACCTATGCAGCTAAGTGGTATAGAGTATTTGGCCTGGAGTTAGGAAGACCTAAGTTTAAATTAAATCTAACCTCCTATTCTTACTAGTTGTTTGACTCTGGGGAAATCAATTAACCGTTATCTGCCTCAGTATCTTCAACTGTAAAATGGGGATAATTAAAAGCACCAACTTCCCGGAGTTGCTCTAAGGATCAAATGAGATTACATTTGCAAAGCCCTAGCACATAGTAGGTGCTTAATAAAATCCTTTACACATAGTAGGTGCTTAATAAATGCTTGATCGTTTCCCTCCTTTATAATATCCCACCTCCATCCTTGAAGATCAGCACCTAGGAATCTTAGAGAGTTACTTTGAGCATTGAGAAATGTAATGCCGAGGTGCAATTAACCTTGCAAAAGGCTAACTGCAGAATTTCTGGCAGTTGAGAGGGTTTAGAACCCTGACTAGAGGCAGTTGATCCTGGCCCTTCTATTTCCCAGAAGTTAAGCAAAGCCCAGGGTCACCCAGCCAGGAAGTATCAGAGACTGGATTTGAACACAGGTCTCATGATGGACTCTCAATAAGAGCAATTTTCAAACTTTGCCTCAGGTCCAGTGATAACAATCAGCCTCTAATCTCACAAATATATTGGTGGAGAGAACTTCACAGATGAGGAAAGGATGATGCCAATCTCATTCTAGTATGCTACAATAAAAATGAGTGGTTTTGTCACTTCTACCTTTCTGATCTCTTTTAAATTCTTCTTTTCAGCCACATAGCAAGCACCTTAGTGTGGCTATCCTAGGCAATTCCAATAGCCTCTTAACAAATCTTCCTGCCTCCAATTTCTTTCCATTCCAATTCATCCTCCACACTGCTACTGAAGGGATTTTCCTAAAGTGCAGGGCTGACCAAGTCCTCTCCTCACCCTAACACAATAAATTCCTGTGGCTCCCTATTGCCTTCCACACTAAATATAAAGTCTTCATTCAATATTAATGACTCTTCACATCCTAACCTTTTCTTACTTTTCCAATCTTTACTGCCATTTATATGCTCGATAAGCCACCATACTGACTTGACTTGCTCCTCTCCACTGTCTCTGTACTCTTGCTCTGGCACTCCTCTATGTATGGAATGCTCTACCTCCTCACCCCTATCTCTCAGACTTGTTGGTTTTCTTCAAGACTCAAAGGCCATCTTGTGCAGGAAGTCTTTCTGAATTCTCAGAGCCACTAATCAACGTATCCATCTGAGGTTATATTCCATTTATTCTGTATGTATCTGTTTACTTACAGGCAGGTCCCCATCCCACCCTCCAGAGCCCCACCATTAGAATGTGAACTCCTTGAGGGCCAAGGACTGATTGTTGTCATTTTTGTATCCCCAATAATTTAGTAAGTAATGTTAACAAGCTCTCTGACCTATATGACTCTAGGACTCCTAAAGCCTCTTTGAAGAAAAGAATCACTTCATTACAACCTCGCAAATCTGCTATGAGGAAACTGCTTTGCTTTAAAAAAATTGTTTATATCTTTTGGTTTTGTATCACCTTAATTTCAGTATTTATTCCTTCTCTGTTATTTCCAGAGAGTTATCCACTATAAAAAATGCTGAAAGAGAAAAAAATAGAAGGAAGGAAGCAAGGAAGGAAGGAAGGAAGGAAGCAAGGAAAGAAGGAAAGAGAAAGGAAGGACAGAAGGAAGGGAGGGAGGGAGGAAGGAAAGGAGGAAAGAAGGAAGGAAGGAAAGAAAGGAAAGAAAGAAGGAAGGGAGGAAAGGAGGAAAGATGGAAGGAAAGAAGGAAAGGAAGGGAGGGAGGGAGGAAGGGAGGAAGAGAGAATGGAAAGAAAGAAGGAAGGGAGGAAGGAAGGAAGGGAGGGAGGGAAGAAGGAAAAGAGGGAGGGAGGAAGAGAGGGAAGAA
>NW_025380469.1:0-7865 GCF_016433145.1 Gracilinanus agilis | reverse complement strand
TGAGCAATCAATGGCTTTCCAATTGTTTAGATCCAGTTTTATTTGTTTGGAAAGTGTTTTGTAGTTGTTTTCATATAATTGCTGTGTTTGTTTTGGTAGGTATATTCCTAAGTATTTTATATTGTCTAGGGTGATTTTAAATGGTGTTTCTCTTTCTACTTCTTGCTGCTCTAGTGTGTTGGAAATGTATAGAAATGCTGATGATTTATGTGCATTTATTTTGTATCCTGCAACTTTGCTAAAGTTGTTGATTATTTCTACAAGCTTCTTAGTTGATTCTCTAGGATTTTTTAAGTAGACCATCATATCATCTGCAAAGAGTGATAGCTTAGTCTCTTCCTTGCCCACTTTGATACCTTCAATTTCTTTTTCTTCTCTAATTGCAACTGCTAGTGTTTCTAGTACTATGTTCAATAATAGAGGTGACAATGGGCATCCTTGTTTTACTCCTGATCTTATTGGGAAGGCTTCTAATTTATCCCCATTGCATATGATGTTTGTTGATGGTTTTAGGTATATACTGTTTATTATTTTTAGGAAAGGTCCTTCTATTCCTATACTTTTCAGTGTTTTCAATAGGAATGGATGCTGTATTTTGTCAAAGGCTTTTTCAGCATCTATTGAGATGATCATGTGATTTTTGTTTGTTAGACTGTTGATATGGTCAATTATGTGGATGGTTTTCCTAATGTTGGACCAAGCTTGCATTCCTGGTATAAATCCCACCTGATCATGGTGAATGATTTTCTTAATTACTTGCTGGAGTCTCTTTGCTAGTATTCTATTTAAGATTTTTGCATCTATGTTCATTAGGGAGATTGGTCTGTAGTTTTCTTTCTCTGTTTTTGATCTCCCTGGCTTTGGAATCAGTACCATATTTGTGTCTTAAAAGGAATTTGTGTGCTTTCTTTAGCTTTTTGGGGTCCTAAATCTTGCTGCTCTCAGGAACAGGCCCTGGAGCTGCCAATGACTCGATGGGTGCCCCAAACTTGCTCTATTTCTTTTTAGCTGGCTTCGGCGCTATAGGTGATGTGTGTGGAGGGGGTGGGGGTGGGGTGGTTGCTCAGCCCGCCATTTAGTGAGAGCTGTTTCACCCCTTTATAGCATGGAAATGTCCCGATTCCACGTACCTTCCACGCTGCACCCTGTTGTGGGGTTCCTCCGTTCGTCTGGACTTGTTTTTATGTCCCCTTGAGGAGTTTTGTGTGTTTCGGTCAGGAGAGGTTAAGAGCTGCTTTTTACTCTGCCGCCATCTTAACCCGGAAACGATGGGGCAAACTTTTTAAAGAGGGGGCCAAAGGAAAGGAAATGCTCATCTGTCAGTCTGTTTCTAAGGCAACTCTTTCAAAGTTTCATTGTAGTATATCCTACTTATTGTATTCATCAGATTAGGAAGAATATTGCTAGGCCGGATAGAACATTTCAGGGGGCACAGTTTGCCCATCACTGGCCTAGTGGATAGAACATAAATTTAGGAAAAGCTGGGTTCAAAACCTGCTTGAGGCATTTATTGTGCTGACTCTAGGTAAGGCACTTAAATCTCTTACCCTCATTTTCTTCATATGTAAAACTGAAACAATAATTACACCTATTTCATAGGGTTGTGGTGAAGATAAAATTTTTAAATGTTATATGAATGTGATCCATCTTTATAGATTAAGAAATGGGTACTTTGAAGGATAAATGGGACTATTTTAAAGTCACAGCTAGAGTTAGAACCCAGTTTCCTTGAGTCAAAATTTCATGATCTTTCATTAGACTAGCTTAATGTGTTGTTCTCCATAGGGAAATGTGCTTTTTAAAGGAGTTTCCTGAAAATAAAAGGCCCTAATGCAACATAGCAAATTATAATGATGGGAACTTAAGGTACTATACATAACTCTTGGAAGTGTCTGAGGTCAGATTTGGACCCACGGCTTTCTGCCCCCAAGTCTGGCTCTCCATCCACTGAGCCACCCAGCTGCTCCTACACATAGATCTTGGAAGAGGTGGTTTTGAACAAATAGGCTTTTGAACATCTCTTAAGTCAGAACACTAAGCAATAGTCATTTTGGGGACCATATTACTTGTATAGAGGATCGGGGGGAACTGTGGGTGATAAGATTAAACAATCCAAGTCTCCTTTGGAGAAGGCACCAGTGTAGGTGGACATAAATAATTGGAAATACTTCATGTAGTTAGAGATCTTGAATGGATGTTAAGGATTATTTGAAGAAATAAAGGATATTTAATCTATAATAAAGAAGACTTAGAGGCAATGAGAGCTATCCAACTATTTGAAGAGTTGTAATGTGAAAAAATGATTAGATTTGTATTGCCTGAATCCAGAGGACAAAAGCTGGGGCTATGAATAGGTCTGCCATACTGCCTTATAGTTCTTTATGTAAGACACTGTCTCAGCTCTGTACCTTTTCACTGGCTGCCCCTCAAACCTGGAATGCTCACCCTCCTTACCCTTGCCATCTGGCTTCTTTTATGACAGCTCAAATTCGAGTTCTTTCCCAATCCTTCCCTTCCTAACTACCCCCTCCCCACACACCCACACATTGGTTCCTTCCCTCTGAGATTACCTTCCATCTGTTCTCTAGGTAGATTATTGGCATGTTATTTCGCCCATTATAATGTCAATTCCTTTAGGGCAGGGACCAATTTTTCTTTTTTTTCTTTTTGCCTTTCTTTGTACCCACAAAGCTGAGTACAGTGTCTGATACAGTGCTTAACAAACACTTGTTAATGAATTAAATGAAAGCTAAAAACAAAACTATGCTTGATGTCGGGCAGGAATAACTTCCCAACAATTTAATCTCTTCATAAATCAAATGAGCTTCTTTGGATGGTAGCAGTTCTCCCCTTACTGGAGTGGGTGGCCATATGTTAGATATGGTATAGAGGAGATTCCTTTTTTTTTTTTTTTGTTCAGATATGAGTTAGACTTAGGGACCATTGAGTCCAACTTATAACTTTTTTAAATTCTGAAATTTGTGACAAAGATGATAGTGGGGTTTACTCCAGGAACGCCAAGATATTAAAACACCCCTGAAGTTTAGGGATTAATTTCACCTTCTCCAAGTAGCCTTTTGTAATCCCTCATCCTAGCAGCTTCCCTCTGTTAATTATTTTCTATTTATTCTGCATATGGCTTTCTTTGTACATGTTTGCAGTAGTCAGTTGTTTGCAGTATTCAGTTATAAGTTCCTTAAGGGTAAGGACTGTCTTTTGCTTTTTGTATTCCTAATGCATAGTACACTGTCTGGCACAGAGCAGGTACATAATAAATGTTTATTGGTTGATTGGTTGATAAATGTGAGATCCTCATCCAATGACTGAGTGAGTGTACATATTACTTACTGTGGAGGAACTTTGTCATATTAATGGTGACATTCTTGCCATTAATGGAACCAGAAGGAAACTAACTAAATAGAAGTGTTGATCTCAGGTATTCATTGGATAGATAAAGAAAAGAGCTGGTGTCCAAAGGCAATAAAAATGCTTTTTTTAAAGATAGTTGGTCTTTTCATATTACAATAATAATAATTTGCAAAAAATCATGAAAATAATTATGTTTATGCATTAGCATCACTAGCTGGGGATAAAAGTTAGAGAAATTCTACAAAGAACTTGCTAAATCAAATCAAAATACAGTTTGATAATGACTAATGGAAAGTTGAGGAAAAGTGAAGATGGTGAGAAATGTATGAGAAAGTGGAGAAAAAAAGAATGAGAAAGGTGTTAAACTTTGTGATTACACAGATTCTTCACTTACTGGGAATCTTCCTTCTGTCTGAATTTGTCATATCATGGATCCTTTCTTAAAGAAAAGAAATGGTAGACACTACATATAGCAATAAAAAAATAACATTACAAAAATGAAATAGACTATATTTTGACAGATAAGAAAAGACATTATAAATCTAGAAGTTATCCCTGAATCAAATGTACAAGTAAGCCATTGCTTTTTCAGGGTAAGATCAGAATTAGTAGAAAGCAAGAAGAAAAAGTAATAAAGAGAAATAAAGTATTAGTATAATTGAAATTAAATTCTGAAGTATTTAAACAAGCAATCAGCTATGAATATGGGAAATAGACAACAGAAATGACATTGACACAAACCAATCATTTCGTACAGAAATGAAACCAATGCAAATCTATTGCCACAACCAAAAGGCCACAAGAATTTAGAAGGCCTTTAATCAGCAGACACCTGACTTATTGGCCAAGTGGAAAGAGATGGCAGCCAAAAGCAGCACCTGTTTAGAATATATATTCATTGTGCAAAGAAGGATGTTGTACAATTATGAACATTGACCTGATGAAAAATACCACAGAAAATATAAAACAGGAAAAAGGTATTCTACCCTGTGGTTGTAGATCTAGTTCTAAATTGAAGTTGAAAAAAGATTCTTTATAATAATATGCTACTGTTTTATGAATGATACTGTACTAGTAGTTTGAAGCCCCAAACATTGAAGAATATTCTGGAAGAGATCTGTAATCACTCAAAAAAGTTTGGTCTGATCATCCAAACAGGAAAGACCATGTGAATGAATATTGTCCAGATTAGGACCTGTATTTGGACAGATACCTTTTATTTTTATTTTTTTAGGTTTGAGCCAGGTGGACTTAATTTTTTTTGTATTGAAAAACTTTAATTAATTAATTTAGAATATTTTTCCATGGTTACATGATTCAAGTTCTTTCCCTCCCCTCTAACCCCACCCAGCTGACACGCAATTCCACTGGGTTTTACATGTATAATTGATTGATCTATTTCCATATTATTGATAATTGCACTAGGGTGATGGACAGATACCTTTTAGAGTTTGGTGTGTATGTAGAACTTAAGTACCTGGCATATGTTCAAATGGGGAAGGGAAAGGAATAGGCAAAGGAATACTGAGCCAGGTGCTTTATACTCTCTCATTTGATCTTCACAACAGCTCTGAGGAAATGGAGGCAAACAGAGATTTGTGACTTGCCTAGGTTTACACAAAGAAAAGTGTTTGAGGTCATATTTGAACTCAGATCTTCTGAGTCTCGACACAGTGTTCTATCTACTGCTACCTTCTAGAATAGATGATTAATGGGAAACCCCATCCACTTTCCTACCTCCTCCCATTAGTTTGCTAAGATGGAGTCATCCAAATGAAGGGTTGAGGTTGATGCTTCTAAAAGAATCATGAGGGGACAGCTAGGTGGCTCAGTGGAAAGTGAGCCAGGTCTAGAGATGGGAGGTCCTGGGTTCAAATGTGTCCTCAGGTACTTCCTAGCTGTGTGACCCTGGGCAAGGCACTTAATGCCAGATGCCTGTCCCTTATCACTCTTCTTCTGCCTTGGAACCAAAACACAATATTGATTCTAAGAGAGAAGGCAAGGGTTTAAAAAAATAAAAATAAAAGAATCATGAGAACTGGAGCATTCTATAACAGATTCTGGTTGACCTACAAATTGTGGCTGAAAGGAGTCTCCCTGCCTCCTAGAGGCTGTATAATTAGAACTATTGGTGTCTTCAAAAGTACCTGACTCACCAGTCATTCCTCTGGCTGTATTTGTATCTAAGGGAGCAAGGTGAGAGAACCTTTTGGTGAGAACCTCATGCTATAAGAGAAAGGGCTGTTCTATCTTCTCCCTCTAAGACTACATGGACCAGATCTTCTTGGTCTTTTTCATTCATTCTTTGCCAATCCAGATGAAAGGAGTTAAGTCTGACCTTGAGAGTTTCAAAGGCAAGAATGAAGGAAATTTAGGGATCTAGACTGGGTATTGCAGCCAGTCCATTCTAGAGTGATTATCCAAAGTGACCTTTAGGTGTTCAACTCTGAAGAAATCAATAGCAATGCTGCTGCCTTTGGAGCTGAATTTGGTATCAAAGCTCTGTAGTAAACGAGCTACATATTTAGCCCAATCCTCCCAGGAGACTAAGGTGGTTGGAGGGAAGGGGAGGGAGAAAGGAAGAAGAAAGGTTATACCCTGAAATGTTGGAGGAGATATTGAACATTTATTTCTTTTATATCTGTAAATATTCCTTTGTAAAAGCTACTGGATAGTAAGTGGCTAAAAAAACCTCTGGGAAGCTAAAATGGGAGGAATACTACTGATAGTAGGAGCTCCTGCAGACTCCGTAGATAAAGAGACCCATAAGCCCCTCAGGGTCCCCTGAGAACCTAGAAGGGTGGAGATATAATCAGCCTGGTCCAGAACAAGCCTCTGTATATCTGAGACTGCCAGGATATATGGATAACAATTTGGGCTCAGAATTGAATAGGAGGAGAAAAGAAGGCTGGATTGCTTTCAGGAAATTGCAAAGCCCTTTGAGTGACCTATGAAAACAAAACTAACCGTGAAAACATAGACCCATCTTTTATTTATTTTTCTCTGTGCCAATTTCATTTTTTATTTTGAAGTTAAACACCCCCTAAAAAAGAATATTTCCATACACAGCAGAACATAAAAAGAGGATTGGCACTGATGCAGCTGAGGGACATTTGGCCCTTTCACAAAGTCCTATACAAGAAATAAAGCCAGATAGAAGATCTCTAATGTACAGCTTCCTTACTCTGGTCACTTTGCTTTCCTATTGCTCTGGAACCTCTGGATGACTTTTTGTGTGTGTGCAATTCTGGAGCTGTAGTTTTTCATTAAATTTCTTGAGCATTATTTACTCTGGTGGAAATGTCAGGCTTTTGCTAGTGTTGGAGAGCTGGGCAGCCTGCCCCCATTTTTCTTGGCAGGAAGTTATGCCCATCTTTTTAATACCAACATTTTGTCAATATTGTCATCTGACATTGAAACATGGAGTTTATTAGTATGCAAAGAATTTTTTGAAAATATCATATAGACTGCAATAGGCAGGGGCATGGCTGGTATAAGTAACACATCACCAAATAACCAATGAAGAAATTTAAGAACAATAATAAGAGATGCAATTTGGGAAATGTATGATAGGAAGAGAAGATGAATTGTTCAGAAAAAGCTGGGGGCAGCTGGGTAGCTCAGTGGATTGAGAGTTAGGTCTAGAGATGGGAGGTCCTAGGTTCAAACTGCCCTCAGACACTTCTTAGCTGTGTGACCCTGGGCAAGTCACTTGACCCCCATTGCCCACCCTTACCACTCTTCCACCTAAGAGCCAATACACAGAAGTTAAGGGTTAAAAAAAAAGAAAAAGCTATATTTTGAATTAGATAATATGGCTTTGTGTTCTTATCTAAACAAGAAATCATATTTAATTTTTACAATACTTAAAAGGTTTTGTGTGTGAAGTCAAATTGCCTCCTAAATTTCCCTTTTTTCTTTCTTTCATTATGTCATTGGTTCTTATCCTGGGGATTATGAACTTAAAAAATATTTTGGTAACTGTATTCTAACATAATTTGTTTCCTTGTCATCCTGGGCATTTTATTTGTACACATTTTAAAACATTCTGAGAAGGGGCATTCATTTGGCATTAGACTGCCAAAAGCATCTAAGATGAAAAAAAAAAAGTCCTGGTCTGTGCTGACAAAAATCTCCCCTTTTATAAAACACAGATGAAATAATCTTAATTCTGAAAAATGGAATACTATAAAGGTTAATGGACGTGTCCCAATTGTATATACTCTGAACAAAGCTTATATAGAAGAGGAGGCTAACTCTGTAAGAGGAAGGGGAGTGGGGAAGGAGAAAGGGAGGAAGAGAGCTGGGGAGGGAAGGGGGGAACTAGAAGCTTTGGCTGCCAGGTTTGGAGGCAAGTGTGAAGTGTAATGCTCCCTGAGATCCTGCCTGGGGGAGGCAGGATGAAGATAAACAAAGTTACATGAAGCCAGCAAAAGTCATGCTCATTCCTCAAGCCCTGACTGGAGAGAGAGAGAGAGAGAGAGAGAGAGAGAGAG
>NW_025380468.1:0-7927 GCF_016433145.1 Gracilinanus agilis | reverse complement strand
AATTTTTAATTAATTATTAATACATAATTAAATTGTATTTCAGGAAAACCTAGATTCAAATTCCAACTGCTGATGCTGAAAAGTTATTTTGTCTCACTAAGGCTTAACTTGCTTATTTGTCAAAGAATGGGTTTGGCACACATGTCTTCTGTGATCCCTTTAAACTCTAAGTCAATCACCTTTAAAACATAAGATACTGGGTGTTTCCTTTCCTGAACTATGAAATTAAATTGTAGTATAATTTTACTTGTTTTAAAATTATCGTGAATCACTTAATATAATACCACTTGTTATGAATGTTAGCTTATTAATTCTTATTAGTTGTCAGAGTGTAGCAGATGGAATAAAGTGCTAATGTGTTTTTAACTATATTAATGGTACAAACTAAAAATTTTATAAAATGGAGTAAATTGATAATTCATAACTTAGAAAAACCTGAGTATTTTTAAACTTTTTAAACAGTCTTAACCTTGCTTGTCATATCTATAACTTGGGAGTGCAACATCTCTTTTTAGGCAGATAGGCTCAATTTAATGGTCAAAAAATAATTTAATTAATTATTTAAATAAATAGCAAAACATTTCTTTCACTGCAGCTTTGGATCATACTATTTCCTTAGAGATTTTTTTGACGGGGGAACATAAAAGAGAGAATTTAGGCAGAATTAAGGGGTTTTGTCTGCTCTGGAATAAATGGAAATTGCTCACTTGTAAAAATTGTAATCCTCTTGGGTACCTGAAAGAGAAAGAAGACCATGATTTCAAAGGAGTATATATGAGCTAGGAGTTTAGTTATTAGGAATTTCTAGCAGACATAGATGAGTGGTACTCATATTTTAGTAAAGTAAAATTAGTAGAAGTAAAGGTAAAAGACCTTAATTTTGAAGATGTCCCTAGTCTACACTGAATCATATGAGATGTGATGCAAGAAAAATAGTTTCTCTTTCAAAAAAAAATCCATGGAAATTTTTCCTTCTGCCGTGACAGTGAATGATTTGCTATAATATCGAAATATTACCATGCCAGAGAACAATGACTTTTGTTCCTTGATGAAAGCTAGGAATTAATGGCCTAATCAAGAAACATTTGTAAGGTACTTACTTTGTTCCAAAAACTTGCATTAGATGTTGAAGAAACAAAGGGAAAAAAAGGAGCCAGCTATCTCTGAAGCTTATCTTCTATCAAGGGATAATGTTTACAAAAAATGCACAAAGGAATCTATGAAAAATAAATGAAAGGTAATTTTGGGAGAGAGGGTATTAAAATATGGGAAGATCAGGAAAAGCTCAATATACAAGATAATGATTGAGTAAAGTTTTCAAGGAAACGTAGGATTTGAAAAGGTGAACAAGGAAAATATTCCAGACTTTGGAGTATAAGAAAGAAAGGAAGTACATGACAGAAAAGTGTCAGGAAAATAGCAAGAAAGCCACTTAGTCAAAATCGATAGCAAGTGAAATAAAGGGAATGCTGGATAATGAGGCTGGGTAGGAAGATTGAGGGGTCAAGTTTTAAAACACTTTAAATATCCCAGAGAAGATTTTATATGTTATCCTGAAACCTATGACAGAAAACAAAGCTTAAAGCCATCTGACTTGGTGAAGATATGTGGAATATGGCTTCTTGGAGAGAAGATATATTATATATATATATGTATATATACATATATATATATATATTTGCAACTATAAGTAACCAATTCCATACAAAGCATTGGTAGATGAATAAAAATTCTTCTTTTGAATGGAAATTATTTTATACTCCCAAAATTTTATTGACATTTTTCATTTTATTTTCTTTCTTAATTTTTTTAACTTTCTGGAGGAGCAAAGTTCAGAACAGTGGACTATGTCAGGTATAGGCTTTTTTTAAGATTTATTTTTGTATATACACTGGAAGAAAGAAAAAAAATTTAAAATCCCTCTAATTAATTGTATTCCCTGACCCAAGAGACTAAAAAGATAATTTTGCCTCGCTTTTTCACATATGTAGCATTTGCTCATAAGATAATCAAGCTATCTTTTAAGAAGAGCAATATATATATATCACTTTTATAAGGACTAGATATTGAAAACATAATGAAAAGTAAGAAATATAAAATAAAACAAAACAAATGAAAGAGCTTCCTTGGAATGTAAACATAGAGAAATATTCACTACTCTCTATGCTTGTTATGAACATCTGAATAGCTTAGTTGTATTCCAGAAGAATGGATTGCAATTAATTTATCCCTATTCGACTGAATAAACACATTAGCCTTAAGTTTCCAATTTAACAGAGATTCCAATAAATGTTGACCTCTCTGTTGCTTCTTTAATTTGATACTAATTCTATATTGGGCCTTAGATAAGGATTGACCTTTCCAGTTACATTAAAAAGAAAATTGCTTAACTAAAGCATACAGTGTCATGCTACAGATAATCCATGCCCTTGATTAATGCTTTTATAATCAATTGCTGTCTGGAAGTGACTACTTCCCTTCACACTCTTCACAAAAAGAGTAGATGGTATCTAAAAGGTTATGGCAAGAGAGTATTAGAGAGGTCAAATTGGAACATCGATCAAGTGGACGGAAAAAAAAATGCTTTTTTCCTCTTTGTTTTTCTCATCCTAAGAAAACATAAGGGAATGAGGTATATGATCAAGCACTAAGATGTATTCTTTTTTCAAATTTCTGTGTTGTTTTGGGTAATGAACCTGGAAATTGGATTCTTTCTGTGTCAATAAAATAGTACTTATGGGCATCTCAAAAACATAATTATTAGATTTTAGGCAGATAGGTTACAACTTAATAAAGGCCTTAATATATTTGTATTTCAGACTTCAATTTTTATAGACAGAATATAAACAAGTACTTAGTGAATGTTGTTTCTCTAGTACTGTATTACAATACATTGGTACTATTCTCTTAGACAATTCAAGATGATCAATTCTTCTTTTAATTAGTCAGCTGAGGTCCTAGGCTGAATTATTATGGAGATTAAATATCCCCAAGTACATATCCAAAGGATGAAATTAAATAAGAAAATTTCAGGAAAAGATAGATATGACAAAAAATATGTTGCCATTCTAAGTTAAGAAATGGAAATAGTGAATTACCTCAATTTCCAAAGGACATGGATATTTCATTATACATGTACATACATGTATATATAAAAATATACATATAATCTATAAATGGAAGTAACTTTAAAATTTGCATAAAGAAAAACCATTTGAATATGATAATAGCGTATAAAATGACATCTTTCATTTAGATATTATATCATACCTTTCAAAGCAGTTACATATATATTATCAGTTCATTTCATGAATATTTTTGATTGCTTTTTCTCAGAAATATAGCATAGATGTAGAAGAGAAATAAAAAAGTATCAAAAAAGAATGGCTTGGGGGAAGCTGGGTTGCTCAGTGGATTGAGAGTCAGGCCTAGAGACGGGAGGTCCTAGGTTCAAATCTGGTCTCAGACACTTCCCAGCTGTGTGACCCTGGGCAAGTCACTTGACCCCCATTGCCTACCCTTACCACTCTTCTGCCTTAGAGCCAATACACAATATTGACTCCAAGATGGAAGGTAAGGGTTTTAAGAAAAAAAAAGAAGAATGGCTTGGTGGAAAGTTTCCGAAGGAATTCAAGCTTGCTCTCCTGCTGCTTAATATATTTTTATGACTTGGACAGCCAGCATAGCCCACCAAATCTGTGAATGACACAAAACTGAGACGGATAACTAACACAATGAATGGAAATCAGCATCCCAAAAGGTATTGCCTGGCCATGTTGCATTGGGTTGAATATAATAAGATAAAACTCTTGAGGGATAAAAATTATGGTTTACTGAGTTCACAAATATAATATTTAAAAATAAATATGTCTGAAAAAGTTTTTGGAGTTAACTACAAATAATGGCAGAAAAAATTTCCTATCTTGGTCTGCATTAAGAAATGAATAATATAGCTTTCAGGAATAAGAAAATTATTATCCTACTGTATGGATTATCATATTCAATTATGAGGGCCACATAACATCAAGTTGGGGAAATCCTCTGAAGAAAATGTATTTGTTTAGTTTAGAGAAGAAAAGACTAAAGGGAAAAATGAAATTTGTCTTCTAGTATTTATAGTGTTGTCATGTGGATAAGTTATTAAACTCATTGGCATTCACTCCAGAGGGTAGAACCAAGATTCATTTAAGAAAAATTTCCATCCTTTTACCTCCATTGATGGTCCAAGGAAGCAGATTAACACTGAAATTAGGCAGTGGCACATATGTCTATTCTATTCTGTGATCCAGGTCTTTCTACCTGTTCCTTGAAAGAGAAATTCACAAGAAATTCTAACACTTGACCCTGCATGTTTTTACTAGTTGGCTCCCAAACCTGTAATGCTTTGTCTCATCTTTGCCTCCTGATTCCCTTGACTTCCTTCAAGTACTAGTTAAAATCACTCTTTCGACATTAAATCTATTCTTCATCTCCTTCATATTTTTTACTTTTCCTCTATTATTAGAAATTTCTCTCATAGATAGCTTGTGTGAAAGTTGTCTTCCCCATTAGACTGTGAGCTTCTTGAGATCAGTAATTGATCCCGAGGTATGGGAAGATACAATGGAGGAAGTGAAGAAATGCAAGAAAACTGAAAAGTTGTCTTGGGAGTTAAAAAGAGGATATTAGTATTCAACATAGAGGTTATTGAGTATATTAAATAGAGAACAATATGATCAGATTTTTACTTTAGGAAAATCATTTGAACAACACAGGGGAGGAATAGTGTAGGGAGAGATTTAAGGCAGCAAAATGTAAGTACAGGCAAGAGGTGTTGAGGTTTGCATCAGACTCATGAAAGTGTCAGATGATGGAAGGATGGAATACAAGATATATTATGAAGATAAAATCAATAGGCATTGGCAACAGATTGCATATAACGAGGGATACAGAGTGTGGAGCTAAGGACAACACTAAGACTATGAGGCTGGGTGAAGGGGAGGATAGTTACAATCTTGATTGAAATAGGTAACTAGGAAGAAGAAAATGTTTAGGAGTAAAATAATTTCTATTTTGGACACATTATTTAAGATATTGGTGGGACAACCAGTTTAAGATGAACAATAGGTAATTGGTGATGACATTAAGCACTTCTGTCAAGTTCGGATTTGAACGTTATAAAATGACCCAATAGATATGAAGGAATTCTGTTTAATTGTGAGTAACTTATTAAATTATTTCAGAATAGGAAATTAATAGCTTTATGTTATCCAGTTTGCCCTGACTCCATTTCCTGACAAGTGAGGATCAGCTTGATTAGAGACAAAATTTGTGAAATGCATGAGGCTCCATGTTTTGAAGCAGCAAGACCAAAGGCCTTTCCAGAATTCAATTTAATTGAATTCAGAAAGCATTTATTATATGCCAGTTACTACACTAAGTGTAGGCAATAAAAAAAGAGGCAAAATACAGTCCCTGACTTCAAAGACCTTAAAATCTAATGGGGGAAATGGCATGAAAATGAATATATACAAAGTAAGACTGGAGAAATTGGAAATCATTAACAGAATGAAGTCATTGGAATTAAGAGGGTTTGGAGAAGACTTCCTGTAACAGAGAGGGTTTTACTGAAACTTAAAGAAAGCCAGGGAGCTGACAGTAATTGAGATAGATGAAAGAGTATTCCAGGCATAGGAGAAGCCAGACAGAAAGCCCAGAGTCAAAAGATGGATTGCCTTTATTGTGGAACAGCCCAAAGGTCAATGTCACTGGATTGAAGAATACACATTGAGAAGAATGTCTGTGAAAATTAGAAATATAGGTGTGTGGGGGGGTCTAGGTTATAAAGTATTTTGAATGTCAAACAGTATTTTGTTCTTAAACTTGAATGCAATAAGAAGCCACTGGAATAGAGTATGTGTGTGCCGTGACATGGTCAGATTTTCATTTTTGGAAAATGGAATTGACAATTTTTGGAAAAAATTTTGTAACATTTTTGAAAATTATTAGCTGAATAAAGAAAGAATTGTAGTGGGAAGAGACCTGAGGCACAAGAACCACAGCGGACTATTGCAATAGTGCAGACAGAAAATGATGAGTATCTGCACTAGAATGATGGCAATAGCAGAGGAGAGAAAGGGTTGAATTTGGGAAATTTGCAAAGATGAAGATGCCAGACCTTGGTAACTGCTTGGATGTGAGGAGAGAGATAATAAGGAATCCAGAATAAGTCTGAAGTTATGAGCATGAGGGACTTGGAGTAAGCACAAGAAATTAGAAAATCCAGGGACATCACCTTTGTTATCAATCAAATGTTGCTTCATCTCTTCATCACTTAGATTGGGACAGAAATTAAAATTATCTTGAGAAAGTATTTTTTTCTTAATTTTAAAATGATTTATTAATGGACCAGTCAAAATATCCTATTTGTGGTCAAATGACTCTCTCCAACATAAGCCAAGTGGAAAAACCTGGACTAGGTACATATATACATGTTGGGGGGTTATTATTCAACTCCTCCTTTGAACACCCTAGACATCATTAATTCATAATAGTTAATTAAGAGGTGGTCCATCAGACCCTGAATCCCTCCCCAAACTGACAGGTGAAGATTTACATGCTTCAGGAAAAGCATTATTATAAGAACTTTTCCTGTCAACCCAACTCTGTGAAAGGACCACATTCCTCAGGATAAAAAGCATGTAAAAATCTATAGATGAATGGAGTCAGGTTCTATGAGAGACTCGAGAATTCTCCCCAATAAAGCCTTTACAATTGAGGAGCCTGATATAAAAATAATACAGTATAGATAGATAGATAGATAGATAGATAGATAGATAGATAGATAGATATAGAGATAGATATGTATATAGATATAGATATAAAATTCTCACAGGACTTGGGGCTCTAGTATTCTGTCCTTAACTCTCTAGGTTTCAAGAAAGGACCTCAAAAATATAGCAGTCAAAACTTAAAAATCCATGGCTTGTAACCCTGGGAAGTAGAGGGCAAAGCAAGAGGACCAAAGTTTAAAAAAAAATAGGGCCTACAATCTCACACAAAATCCTAAGAGGATTTTGGCACTGGACCTGGCACAAAAAGAAAACCACATAAAAATATGTATACTGAAAATCTATCTCAGTGATGAAAGTTAGGAAGACTTTTCCTATATACGTAGGAAAAATAAAGCAAGAGTTTAAAAAAAGGAATTACAAGTTCTAGATAATTAGAAGAAAAATAACTCACTTAAAGTAGAAAGTAGCAAATCCTAATCAATAAAAGGACTCACTTTATTTAACTTTTTAAGAAGTTCAGCAATATTTTATGTTATCTAATTTCATGTACAAATGATTTGTTTTCTAACATTTTTAGTTCAAAATTCTTTCCTTCCCTCTCCTCCACCCTCTCTGACATTTAGTATGTTATACATGTGCTCTCAGGTAAAACATATTTCTATATTTCTCATGTTATTGAAGAAAACACTTGCATATACAAATATGAAGAAAATAAAATGAATGAAAGTATGTTTTTTTTAAATATTTTTTTTACATTTATTAATATTCATTTTTAACATGGTTACATGATTCATGCTCCTCCTTTCCCCTTCAACCCCCCCCGCACCCCCCCTACCCATGCACATTTCCACTAGTTTTGTCATGTGTCCTTGATCAAGACCAATTTCCAAATTGTTGGTAGTTGCATTGGTGTGGTAGTTTTGAGTCCACATCCCCAATCATGTCCACCCCAACCCATGCGTTCAAGCAGTTGTTTTTCCTATATGTTTCCTCTCCTGCAGTCCCTCCTCTGAATGTGGGCAGCATCTTTACCATAAATCCCTCAGAGTTGTCCTGGGTCATTGTATTGCTGCTGGTTCAGAGGTCCATTACATTCGATTTTACCACAGAATGTCAGTCTCTGTGTATAGAGTTCTTCTGGCTCTGCTCCTTTC
>NW_025380467.1:0-3834 GCF_016433145.1 Gracilinanus agilis | reverse complement strand
ATATATGTGTGTGTGTGTGTGTATATATATGTATGTATAAATATGTGTATATATACATTATTAATTAAGTTTAATTAATAATTTGTATATGTGCATATATACATTATTAAATTTAATTAAAGAACTTGGATATACATATCCGAGTTCTTTAATTAATTTCCACTGGATATACATATCCAAGTTCTTTAATTCAGTAGAAATTCCCATTATTGTTGTCTTTACCAGAGAACATGTTCTCATGTTCTCAGAGCTCCTGGAGCAGTGGCTCTGTATGGTGGCTCTGTGTGGTGGCCATTTGAGCATTGTCTCCCTTGTTCTGATTAGACATGTTTTATTATAACTCCTTTGGTAGTTCTGTGTTTTTTCAGGTTTTCAGTTGTCATGCCTGATAATGGACATTGCCATATTCTGGAGCTAAGAGGGAGAAATAACAAGAAAAACATGAACTGACAATATCTAATGTTGATCAGGTACAAGGGAGCATATAATGAGGGAGAAATTTTAGAGGTGAAGGTATAATATAATAAAGGTCATGTCAACTTTCATAATGTCATTCTGCAAGATTTTAGTTTATACCTGCTACAAATGTTTGTAATAAGAAGTGAAAGCACTTCAGAAATATTGTTTTGATCATTTTCATCACACCCTTAAGAAATAAAGGATGGGCAAATTTTGAATTTCTATGGCCTAAGGGGGGAAAAATGTAAACCGATAGATTTTGAGACATTTACCTAATGATATACCATATAGAATTGTGGGTCTCAGATGGATTTCCAAGTCCAAATACCATTCTGTATATTCTGGATAATCATGCTTTCCCACTCAATAGAAAATTTCCCTAGACAGTTCCTGGAGCATTTACAGTAGAATGACTATTATAGAGGTTCGTGGAAAACTTCCAGTGTTCTAAAAATATAAGAAACAAGCACATTTCACTTTGGATATTCACAGTTGAGAAGAGATGCTTGTTGTGGATTTTTCCCCCCTTTCCTCTACCCTCAAATGTTCAAAAGTTTGATCTAAGGTAAAAGTTTTACTATTCCTAAGTAAACTGTAGGAATGAAAACATACATGAATTTTCATCAGTTTGCTCCAGGCAGAAATTTGCTAGTTTGCAGGAAAATGGCTTAAAAACTGAAGCTAAGATGAAATACTTGAACTTTTTGTGTGAACCTATGAAAGTAATATTTCTTTATCAATTGATATGAATTTCTGCCAAGCCCTGCATTACTTCAGTATAAAATAGCTTTACTCCCTCCAAAATGTTATAAAGTAATTTTGATTCTGCAGAATATTTTTGGAAAAGGATTCTATTCACCTTTATTTAGGTACATGTCATCATTTCACCTTGATCCCCCCTGTGCTCTCATGCTTCAGAGAGGTGCTTCCATGCATATACTTCTGTCTGACCTCCATCCATCAGGGCTGGAAGCTAATATGTATGATCAAAGGAAATGGGATGAAGGTAAAGAACTTTATCCTACCTTTGGGAGGAGAAAAGCACATGAGCAATAAACACATATTCCTTCCAAAAGTGCAGCCTGCAACTTTGAAGGGAGCAGGAGAGCTCTGTGACTAAGAATAACGTTGAAAGAAAAGCCCACAGGTTATGGCCTTGACTACTCATGGTCACTAAACTGTGGCAATGCCAAACTGTTCATTCCAGCCATCTCTATGATTGATTGTATCACCACAATCAAATCAATTGTTCGGTGTACCACATCAGTTGCTCAGACTGATGAAATGATTGGGTTGACCAAGCTTCAGGCTGTTTACTCAGAATTTTTATATTTGTACCCTGTGAAGCCTCCTCCTAACTGGGGTTTCACTTGTTATAGAATCTCTCACCCTGGCTCACCTCCACAATCCAAAAGCTATGGACAAATCCTGTAGGCTACTGCTTCAAGGTAATCAAATTAAGTAAAATTTAGAGGTCGCCTATAATGTATAGCAGTGCAAGTGTGACATTGGATCTAGAATATAACTATACATACACATATATACATACATATCCAATATGTAAATTCACAACCCTAAGGAATCATGGGAAATTATTTGTAAAAGTTATCACTACATACATAATTATAAATTCATAGATATAGAAATAATAGCATTCTTCTAGTCCCAAATTCTTATTTTTCAGGTAAGGAAAAAGAGGCATAGGAAAGTCAATTATTTATCATATGCTACACAAATAATAAACATCAAGGGGAGGTGTGTAAACCCTTGTTCTCTGACTCTAAAGTCAGTATTTTTTCTAATGTGCCTCATTTTTATGTGCTTCGAGGCTGATAGACTTATTGATAAATCATGTAAGTGTCCTTTGATTTAGTTTCCTTCCTTATGAATTCAAATCAATTCATCCCCATCCATTATTTCTTTTCAAGGCACTCTACTAGGTTCTGGGGATACAAAGACAAAATCAAATTATTTCTGCACTTAAGGGAATTATATTTTACTGGAATGTGTCTACAAAGACATTTACTTAGTAGATGTACTTTTTGGAAGTATCTGAAGTCACATAAAATTGAAAAAATAGTCAGTTGAATTATTTAAATTATTCAATAAACATCAATTAAGCACCTGTGTGACAGGCATATGATTTGAGCATCATACACTTGTGTGACTTTAGTAAGTGCTATGAATTTAAGGGGGAGAGAGAGAGAGAGAGAGAGAGAGAGAGAGAGAGAGAGAGAGAGAGAGAGAGAAGCAAAAGACAATCCTGGCCCTCAAGGAGATTATAGTCTTATATACAAAGCAAATTATACAAGATAAATAGAAGATAACTAATAGAGAGAGGGCTCTGGCATTAAGAGAAATTGGATAAGGCTTCCTTTAGAAGGTTGGATTTTAGTAGGAATTTTAAAAAAGGCATGGGGAGTGACTAGAGTGGAAGAGGGAGAACATTCCAGGCATGAGAAACAATCAGAGAAAATGTCAGGAGTCAAGAGACGGAGTGTCATTCTCAGAAAAGCAGAAAGGCATAGAGTGTCCCTGAATCAAAAAGTATACATTAGGGATTAATGTGTAAGGACACTGGACAGGTAGGGGAAGGCTAGTTTTATGAGAAGCTTTTAATATCAAACAGAATATTTTGTATTTCTTCCTAAAGACAAATGTAAGCTACTGAAATTTGTGGAGTAGGGGGCGAAATGATTGGAATTATATTTTAGGAAAATCTTGTCAATTGTTAAATGGACGAGATAGATTGGAGTGGATAGAGATGAGGTAGACCGACCTATGGGGTTATTACAATAATACAAGAGTGAGGTGATAAGGACTGGCACTAGAGTAGTGGTAGGGTAAGAGGAGAAAAGGGGACATGTTGGATAGATGATATAAAGGTGATATTGACAGGCCCTGTCAATAGATTGGATGAAGGAGATGGGACTAAGAAAGAGTGTCCTCACCAAGTGAAATAGTATAGAGTTGGAAGAGCAGAGGGTCCAGGGAAGAACCCTGAAGAACACAAAATTAGATGGTACAGTCTGGAAGAGGATTTAGCAAAAGAGAGAGAAGGAGAGGTCTGATAAGTAGGAAGAAAAGGAGGAGATACCAGTGTGTTAAAAATCTAGAGAGAAGAGAACATGAAGGAAGAGAGTGTTCAACATTATCAAAGACAGGAAAAGGGCCAAAGAGCATAAGGACTAAGAAAGGGTCATTTAATTGGACAACTATGATGATTAGCAACTTTTAGGAAAAATGTTATTATTTAGACCTTTAAATGTTAGTGTTCCCCAATTATGTGTTTTGGGCCTTTCTCTTTAGGCTTTATTCACTCCATCAATATTTAATTCTATTATATATCTAATCAATCATATATATATATATATG
>NW_025380466.1:0-2755 GCF_016433145.1 Gracilinanus agilis | reverse complement strand
ACAATTTGATTACTTTGATTATTACAACAACAACAACAACAACAACAGCAGCAGCAGCAGCAGCACGAGGAGGAGGAGGAGGAGGAGGAGGAGGAGGAGAACAACAACAACAACAACAACAACAACAAAACACTAAAAAATGGATTCTTTTCTGAGACAGGAAGTTATTTTTCCTCTTTGCTTTGGCACAGAGCACGGGACTTGGAGAAAGGAAATTATCTTCCAGAAACAATTATCACTAGATTCTCTGCTTATCTGGCTTATGTTAAAGCATAACCAGTTCTTCCCCATAAATTCAGAAGCATTGATTTTATAGTAGTTACTCTCCCTTTTCTTCTATTGTATTTACCTCTCTTTTCCATTTAGTAACTCTTCTCACTTATCCACCCTACTGTGTCTATTTGTGTATGTGAGGATTTCCCATTTTAAAGTGTCAATGACACCCTTTGTTAGCATACATTTTACCTTTTTGATAGGAATACATTAAAGTCAAGGAGAAACCAAAACTAATAGGGATAAGTATGTTTAGCTAAATGTGAGTGGTGATTACTTCTACTAAAGACACATGACATGGGATTCTTTACCCAGAGTAAATGTATGATACACTGCTCAATAAAATACTGATTTTTTTTTCAACCTGCTACCTTTCCTGAGAATTCCTTGCCTTCAGCCTGGGCATCTGTCTCCAGTTGCCCAAGGCCTTCCATTGAAGGTTCCTCATCTAATTCCAATTCTTCCCTGAGAAGTATCTCATGAGTACAATGATTGATAATGGGTTGATAAGTCAAATTTTCCAAGGGCATGTGCATTTTCAAATTTTATTTTATTTTGGTATATTTAGATTGATGTTTTATAAAAATTCAGTCATTTTGTGATATACTCCCTGATTCACCCCATATCCCTCATCCCCAAAATTACTCTCAGTACTCAGTTACTAGAGAGCCCTGGGTCTAGTACTGGCCCTCTTGTATGGTTAAGAGCAAATAAGTTTTGAATGGATCCCTGACTGCCATTCAAATTATAATTATATTAATTAAAAGTAATCTCTGCTGTAAAATACTTCTAGGACTTTCCTATCAGTCTCCACATTAGATTATTCTTCATATATTTTATTTTACTTCCCTTGAAACAAAGAAAAAACAGTTTGGCAAAAACAATGGTGACAGTATCTAATGATATTATGCACTGTACTTCTGCAGATCATTCACTTCTCCTTGGACAGGAAGAACATGCATTTCTTTTTTTCTTCTCCAGGATCAAATTAGATATTTTTACTACTTAGCATTAAGCTTTCTTTTACTTTTCCTTGCATTTAGATTGTCGTGAATGGTTTGTCACGAATGAGTTTCCTTGCATTTAGGTTGTCATGAATAGGTTTTTCCTTACTTTGTTACGTAAAGGTTCCTATGTTTTACCCTCTTTCTATGAATTCCTTTATCATTTTTGTGAGAAGAAGAGAGGGAGGGAGGAAGAGAGGGAGGGAGGGAAGAAGAGAGGGAGACAGGAAGGGAGAGAGGGATAAAGGAAGGAAAGAAGGAAGGAAGGAAGGAAAGAAAGAAGAAAGAAAGAAAATTTTAAATCAGATAATTAGGCTTAAACTATATGGGCTAGAGCTAGACCATTTCTCCCAGATGAGTCAGAGTGACAAAACATAACATTTAAAAAAATAATATCAAAAGGGTATATACTGTTCTTCATCTCACTCCTGATTGATATCTTCATTACTTAATTCTAGGCAAACAACCACCATCTCCATGAAGACAATTTTTATGCACCCTGTTTTCAAAGGACTATATTCACCTACCATGTTTGCATCTCCTTGGAATATGGAGGCATTTCTTTGTGAAAAGGGGGAGATTTAGCACTAATGAATTATATATTAAACCAAGAAATTAAGACAAGATGTCACAAAGGGATGATTAATATACTGACACAAAAGTTGTGATGCTTGAAGAGTAAATACAAAATTAAATGATGTTGAATAGAAATTGTATGCCATCTATAGGAAAAATAACTTGATCTTTCCAATATGTGGCATTCAAAACACCTAATATGTGCTATAGTTATATTAAAAACATGGTCACATTGGTCACTTTTAAAAAAATCAAATACCTATTTACATATTATTTCCTAGATGAACTCCAGATGTCCTAATTTGAAGTATGGAAAATAAAATAAGTGAATGGATGTATCCTTGTATAATTGTATTTAGTCTCCATCTTTGTGAGACAATACACAGGAAATTCAAAACAAATTAAATCATATAGCAAATTAGAGAAGAAAGACACACACCCAGAGACAGAGAGGAATTGAGAGTGGTCCTGGACAACCTCAAGGTCTGAGGAGTTCACAAGAAAAAGATTTAGTCATTGACTTAAATGCTTACTACACTGAATCTTAACCTTTCCCTTGTGGCAACTTATGAAGTTTTGGAGAGCTCCCTCCAGACACTACCCATATTCACTGATGCTATAAAGAATAATTTCTAGTCAGTATGACAACAGATAAACCAACTTGCATAATCGGAAGCATACCAAAATCTTCTCTCAAGAAATAATTGGGGTGGGGGGGTCGGCTAGATGGTTTAGTGGATTGAGATCCAGGCCTAGGGATGGGAAGTTCTAGATTTAAATCTGGCCTCAGATACTTCCTAGCTATATGACTCTGGGCTAGTCACTTAACCCCCCACTGCCTTGGAACCAATACACAGTATTGATTATAAGATGGGAGTAAGGAAAGAAAGAAAGGAAGGAAG
>NW_025380465.1:0-8872 GCF_016433145.1 Gracilinanus agilis | reverse complement strand
TCCTTCCTTCCTTCCTTCCTTCCTTCCTTCCTTCCTTCCTTCCTTTCTTCCTTCCTCTCTCCCTCCCTCCCTCCCTCTCTCCCCACCCTTTGACTTGCCAAGGGTTCACCATATTGGTGCTGAACTTCTTGCAGATGTCCAATTGGCTTTAGCCCTATTATGCTCAGAACTTACCAGCCTCAGCCTTCCTTGTAGCAAGGATTATAGGGATACGCCAGAATATCCAGCTAAAATTTCTATAAATCTATAATTACACTAAAAATGGCCCAACCAGGGTAGAGAATATTGGAACTGTCATTTTCTTTGTTCTGGACTCTATTTCTTATTAATTCAGTTTAAGATTGCATCAGTGTTTTAAAAAAATTATTAGGATGAAAACATTTGCACAATTTCTCCCATCTTTAGTTAAATCCACGGCTTGCTGGCAACTATGAAAACTACAGCCAATTGGTATTTATATCAGTATTTATTTATACTATTCAGATTTCAGCAGACTATGATTACAGCAAATTCTTGGTGGTTTTTTTTGTGTGTGTGTTTTTTTCAGAATGCCTGAGAAATAATGTTCTGCTTAATTGAAAGGCGTGATTAATGTAACCCAGTGTAACCAATCATCAAAGAATAAAATACAGCAAAATGCACTTAACACTAAAATAATATTGAACATAATTTCATCTTTCTTTGATGATTCAGAAGGCACTTTCAAGAGATTCCTCATTAAAAGGTCTCACAATTGTATGCTACCATAATTGGTATTGGAGAAACTGAAAGAAAAGGTAGCTTAACACAAATGCATTTCTAAAATTTAATGTTGTTCAGTTGTACCTGACTTTTCATGGCTCTGTGGACCATAGCACACCAATCCTGTCCATGGAGTTTTCTTGGCAAATATATTGGAATGATTTGCTATTTTTTTCTTTAGTAGATTAAGGCAAACAAAAGTTAAATGACTTGCCCAGGGTCATACATCTGATAAGTGCCTTGAGTCTGGATTTGAACTCAAATCTTCCTGACTCCAGGCCCTGAGCTCTATCCACTAAGCCACCGTAGTTACCTCAGAAACCTCAGAATTCATTAGTCAAAGCTGAATTTCTGAGATCTTAAACCAACAGATTTCTCAACTGCAACTTTTATGGGCTTTCTTGAAATGCACAACATTATTTATTTATTTTAAACCCCCTTACTTCCCATTTTAGAATTATTTTTGTGTATTGATTCCAAGGCAGAAGAGTGATAAGGACTGGGCAATGGGGGTTAAGTGACTCAGCCAGGATCACACAGCTAGAAAGTGTTTGAGGCTATATTTGAACCCCAAACCTCCTGTCTTTAGGCCTGGCTCTCTATCCACTAAGCCAGTGAGCTGTCCCCCAACCCAAGTATTATTTATACATATATAATAGAACATAAGCTGCTTGAGGTCAGAAGCTATTACACTTTATATTCCTAGTGCCTGATGCATAGCAAGTACTTAATAAATGCTTGCTAAATTTAATTTGATTCCTTTCTGTTACTCTTTCTTTAGAATTCCTTTTTTTTTTTGGTAAATTATTGTAGCTTGCCTGCATTTATCCAATGCCTCTCTATTGTCCTCTGAGTGGTAGTCATCCTCAGTTCATCAGAGACTGGTGTTTTATGACTCAGAGTCATACAGCAAAACTGGAAAAATATTGGTGCTAAAACTATGGGCCTTGAAATTTCTAGGGAAAACAAACTAGATTCCCTTCCTCCTCCTTCTCCTCCTTCTCTTCCTCTTCCTCCTTCTCCTTCTCTTCCTCTTCTTCATCCTTTTCTTCCTCTTCCTCCTTTTCCTCCTTCTCTTCCTCTTCTTCCTCCTGCTCCTCTTCCTCTTCTTCTTCCTCCTCCTCCTCTTTCTTTTCTTCCTCCTCCTCCTTTTCTTCCTCTTCTTCTTCTTCCTCCTCCTCCTCATTGGCACCCATGAGAGGACAGACACTAGAGTCTCACAGGATGAATGGGCATCAAGGGCTCATAATCTATATCTTTGGAGGAAATGCCCAAGTAGATGGGATTTCAGCCCTATTGGAGTATGTACACACACAGAATATTCTGACTATCTAGATCACTCCATGGGTAGGAGACCCAGCTCTTGTATTTTCTAGTTGGGCAATGTGGGTTGATCCATTTCATCTGTCTCCATCTTAGTTTCCACATCTGTAAAATGGCAAATGATGCCTAGTTCTCATGTCTGTTATAAGGACCAAATAGGATGTTCAACTATGTGTCTGAACTTGGAGTCAGAAGGAGCAGGGTTCAAATCTAGCCTCAGAAATGTGCTTAAATGTGTAACCCTAAGCAAATTACTTAGCCACTTTCCTAGGGATAATAATAATGAAATATAATAACAATAATAATATCACCTACCTACCAGGGTTGTCTAAACTGAGATAATATTTTAAAGAGTTTTGCAAACCTTAAAGGGTTATAGAAGCACTGGATATTATTATTATTATTATTATTATTATTATATTTTGAAAATGGTTAAGGACTTGAAAAATGTAAGCCCTGAGCAGCAGCATCTTCACATCCCAGTGCATCCCTCTTTCTTAGTAAGCAGCCCCCTCACTTTATCTCTTTGCTTTTCCAATGAAGTGTGTGTGGGCAGGCGAAGAGTCCATTAAGATACCCTGATTAGTTGATTTCCCTCCTGCCCAGTTCTTGAAATGACAAAAAGGAAAGGGCTGGTAATGTAATTGAGAACGAAAATTTGGAAGCACAAAGAAGGGTCTGTGCTTAGTCCTTCTGTGCAGAGAGAAGTTTTTCTCTAAGACTTGATGGAATTAATGACTTGCATTAGCTGGCCCAAACATTGGCCGTGGTGACCCTTTAAAAAAGAAGATCTAAGGCTAGGGTTGACAAATGACCACTGCCAGCTCTCTCCCAGCTTTATTTGAGTCTATTCACACAGAATATTCTGACTGTCTAGATCACTCCATGGGCAGGAAACCCAGTTCTTGCATTTTGTAGGTGGGCAATCTTGGATAATCCATATCATCTCTCTCCGTCTCAGTTTCCACATCTGTAAAATGGCTAATGATGCCATTAAAATGGCTAATAATAGGGGTTTCCCCCCATTTTTAAGTATAATTCAAACTTTATTTATAAATATAAAAACCATTCTTTGAAAAGAAAGAGAGTTCGAAAGAGCCTGAATTCACTTCTCTTAAGGTTTATGGAGTGGATCATTCTTCCTGACTCAGTGATTAATCCTATTTGACACAGGAATGAAGGTGAACATGTAGGGACTGACCAGAAGCCTTAGTTACACATTCCCTTTAGCAAGGGGTCAGGACATACATATATGTCACCAAAAAGGGCTGAACTCTGGGCATGCTCCTTGGGATGGACTCGTTCAAACCTTCCACATTCCCTACACACACACGCACACATGCATGCACACATAGACACATACAGAATTATTCTGCTAAAGTCAGAAAAAGCCAATTTTATATTTAATTTTTAATAATAGCCATAGCATTGGAAGCACTTGAATGGTTATTACACAATTGATTCATTTATTTGATTGTGGTATACTCTGGAAGAAAAGAACTAGAGGAGGTGTCACGAGATCTAAGTTTTAAAACTAGCTCTACCACTGTGTTGGTGGATGACCTTAGGCAAGTCATACAACAAAGTAGAGTGATTAATGGCCAAATAAATAATACTGAGACAATGAATGTCAGTGTACTGGGAAATCTCCCTGAGGGTTTAGGAGACTAGTGTAGATGCTGCCAAAATCCATTTCTCTTTTTGTACTATTAAATTTAGGAAATTCTCCACCTCTACTCAATTCTTCTAAACCTCATTACAAGATCTTTAGTTTTTTAAAAAATTTTTAAACCCTTAACATTCTGTCTTAGAATCACTACTGTGCATTGGTTCTAAGGCAGAAGAGTAGTAATGGGGATTAAATGACTTGTCCAAGGTCACCCAGCTAGGAGGTGTCCAAGCCCAGATTTGAACCCATGTCCTCCTATCTCTAGTCCTGGCTCTCAATGTACTGAGCCACCTAGCTGCCCCCTATAAGATTTTTTTTAGATTAATTGAGAATGTATGTAAAGTTTTTTTACGGGCTCTATCAATTTCTATTATTATTATTATTATTATTATTATTGGAATCTGGTTCCAGAATGTCTCATAACTCTGCAATGTTTAATCTTAATAAACCCTCATTTTAAGAAGATGTCCTTTTTGGGGAGTTAGGTGCTTAGGAGATAGATAGCCAGGTCTGGAGACTGGAGGTCTTGGGTTTAAATCTGGTCTCAGACTCGTCCTAGCTGTATGACCCAGGTCAAGTCACTTAGTCTCCTAGCTCTTTCCCTAGCCCTTACCACTCTACTGATTCTAAGACAGAAGATAAGGGTTTCAAAAAAAAGAGTATGTCCTCTCTTGAATTCATTATTCTTCAGAAGGAAAAAAAGTCCTTGTCAAAAATCACTGATAATTAGAAAGAGACCAATTTAACCATTCACACTGGAAAAGTCAAATGGATGAAAAACAAATATAGACCAAATTATAAAATCTAGCTGAATGGACAATCCATTGGGTCATTCTAGTCTATACATATATATCCCATATCATCATCAGATCTTATATTTCTTATTTCTATAGCTATATTCATATAGATGGATATGCCTTGGACAGACTCAAAATTAGAAGAAAGAGAAATAGAGAGAAATAATCTACAATAGAGAAAATTATACATTGTTTTCAGTGATCTCAAACTGTTGCAAAAGACCTCATTTGTGGGGATAGTTTTCTTTTTACACATATACATTGCTAAGGTTTGGCCAGAGAGGTGGCACAGTGCTGGGTCTGGGGTCAAGAAGACTCATCTTTGTGAATTCAAATTTGGCCTCAAACACTTACTAGCTGAGTGACCCTGGGCAAATCACTTCACCTTTTTTGCCTTAGTTTCTCCATTTGTAAAATGAGCTGAAGAGGGAAATGGCAAAACACTCTAGTATCTTTGCCAAGGCAACCCCAAATGGAATCACAAAGAGTCAGACAACTGAAAAATGACCGAACATACTGCTAAGATTACAATGTTCATTCTTTAAAATTCTGTGAAACAAATTGCCCCAGTCTTAAATATTTTTTAAACCCTTATCTTCTGTCTTAGAACCCATAGAAGAATGGCAAGGGCCATGTAGTTAGGGTTAAGTGACTTGCCTTGGGTCACACAATATGTTATTGGAAATTTTGTACTTTTAAAACTACATTACCCAGGAGCCCGCTGACTTCCCATCGTTATGCACTGACGGCGACGGGATAAATTTGGTCGATTTAGGGGTTGGTTTTCTTCTCTGGGAATGAGGGCAGCTGGGAATGCAGGACTTTTGAACAGGTAGATTATCTTGGCACATGGTTTTATTTTGTTATTTATTCTTTTACTTCTAGTGATTATTAATAAATCTTTTAAAATATAATTTTTGGAGAAGTTATTATATATTCATTTTAATTTTTACATTTTTTGTAACCACAAAGGGATAGGACATGCATGAGGTCAGATTAGAACTCAGGAATTCCCGTTTCCAGTCCTGGCTCCCTATCTGCTGAGTCATCTACTTGCATCTCATCCAAAATTATTGTTCTCATTTTGCTGACAAATGAAATAAATACCTTAGGGATTAAGTAACTGACCAGCTGGTAAATATCCCCCTCTTTTCACTAAATCTCGTGCCTCTCTCATAATACCAATATTCTCAATTCTTCTCTCTCTCTCTCTCTTAAACACCAATATTTTCCCAGCAATGTGCCATGGCTAAGGGTGGAAAACCACAATTTTAGGGGAATCCCAGTTGTAAGTGATCCAAAGAACAATGGTTATACTGTGGGGCGTGTAAGCCAGCTCCAGTATGTTACTATGAGTGACTCGTTTATGGAAGATAGCATAAAATATACCACCAGGGTCACTTATGATGAAAAAAAAGGAGTAGCTAGTCATGTAGTGAGAGCAAGGGATAATAGATGGATAGCCCAGTGGTACCTTGGATCCCTTTTGGGACTGAGTATAATTACGTTTCGATAGGGAACTCCCCATGTGAGTAAATGCTCTTTTCCAACACAGGTCAGCTCCTGCTCAGGAATTTTTGAAATGTTTCCCCAGGGACTAAGGGATTAAAAGTGGCTTGTTAGGGTCACACAACTAGAATGCTCCAGATGTAGACTTTAAACCTATTTCTTCTTTTTTTTTTTAATTATTTTTTAAAATCCTTACCTTCTGTCTTAGAATTAATATTATGAATTGGTTCTAAGGCAGAAGAGCAGTAAAGGCTAGGCAATGGGGGTTAAGTGACTTGCCCAAGGTCACACAGATAAAAAGTTTCTGAGGCCAGCTTTGAACCTAGGACTTCCCGTTTCCAAGACTGGCTCTCTATCCACTAAGCCACCTAAGCTGCTTACCCCCCTATATTTCTTCTTGATTTTGAAGCTGGCTTTCTGTCTGCAATGATGTGATACATCTTAAATTGGTAACAGAGCCAATAAAAGCCCTCAGTGCATTCAGTGAATCTATTATGGAGGATTTATAGGAAAATGGATAATGAGACCTAGGAAGGAAGGGAGGGGGGTCTTACTCTGTTCTAGTAGGAGAATAACCATACTGATGGGATCACAAATACATATTCTTACATTTCTCTTTCCCTTTTCCCCTTCCCTCTCTCCCCTTTCTCTTCTCTCCCCCACCTCTTTCTCAGTCTCTATTTCTCTCTCTTCTCTTCCGTCTCTGTCTTTCTTTTTCTCTGTCTTTCTGAGCCAATTGCAATCCATTAAAGAAACAAGTCCTAAAATTCCAGTGCACGTAGAAAAGCTTCTCATATTCATTCATCCCATTTTTATTAAGCCCTCCTGGGTGGAAAAGTCTTTTGCTAGGAAGGAATTATTTAAATCTAACCCGTATTGCATGAATGATGGATTGGGCTTTGAAGGAATTATTATTATTATTAATAGGAGAGGAAACTAGAACCATGATTTCCTTGGTATAATGAAATCTTGGTTAAAGTAATAACCCAAGTCACTTCCTTCTCAGCAACTTATAGTTTTAGTTGCCCAGAAGAGGGAAGGCATTTGCTCAGTCATAAGACATATCAAGAGGTGACACTTGAACCCAAGTTTTCTTGGTTTTGACATAGCTCCCTATCCATTCTGCCATGTTGTCCTTTCCCAGAACCTCCATTTTAAGGAAATGTCCAGGTCATTCAGGGCTTCATTATTGTACCTTCTCCCTCTCATCTCTCACTTTTACCTTCCTTTTATATATTATCTTTTCCTTTTTGAGTGGAAGCTTCTTGAGGTCAAAGACAGTCCTTTCTGTTTGTTTGTATTCTTGGCACTTAGCACAGTATCCAGCACTTGATAAATGATTGTTGACCTTATTGTTACTATTATTGTTATTATTATATTCTACTTGGTCTGCAGGAAGATAGAAAAAGATAATAAATAGGTCATTGTCCCATCTCTTTGGAACCATCAGTGCCCTAACTCTTGAGTTTTGGATCAGGGACTTAGAAGAACTAGAAGGAAACTTGGAAATCTGGTCCAACCATTTCTTTAACAGATGAAGAAATTCAGGGATTCCCTAGGTGCTTTTTTCATGTGGGTTATCCCCATGGTTATTCTCCTCCCTTGCTCCACACCTTGAGATATGTGTTGTTCAGTTGTTTCAGACACATCTGACTCTTCATGACCCTGTTTTGGGGTTTTCTTAGCAAAGATACTGGAGGAGTTTACCATTTCCTCCCCTAGTTCATTTGACAGATGAGGAAACTGAGACCAACAAGGTTAAGTGACTTGCCCAAGGACACACATTTAATAAGTATCAAAGATAAGATTTGAACTCAGGCTATCAACTGCACCATCAAGCTGCCCCTTGAGATATCTTGTCTCCTCCAAAGCTAAGCTCAAGTGCCAACACTCATCTAGGACCTTTCCTAGTCTCTTCCCAGTTAATAGTGCTTCGCCCTTCCAAAATTATTTCTAATTTACTTTGTTTTTAGGTCCAAATCTGTGTTTTCTTTACCATAAGGAATTTCTTTATTCTCTCTACCAATGTAGGATAGGTGCCTTCTCTTCAGTTGCCTGGAGTACTCATTAGTTAAGTCACTTGCTCCTGGTCACAGAACCAGTATATGTCAGCAGTGGGCTTTGCACCCAGATCTTCTAGTTTCCAAACCAAAGTGAGCTCTTTATCCTTTATACCAGTCATTGCTCACTTATTTCATATTTATTCTTCTGTGTCCATACTATATTCCGCAAGCAAAAGGTTCCTTTAGACCAGGGGTCAGCAACCTTTTTGGCTGTGAGAGCCATAAACACCACATTTTTTAAAATGTAATTTCGTGAGAGCCATCCAGTGCTCACAGTGTGTGCTCCTGTAACAGTGTGAGCTCCTGTAACAGCGCCTGAAAAAAAATTGACTTTATAGCTCCTGCAGAAAGAGCCATACATTACTGACCCCTGCTTTAGACCAACTGTCTTGTTTTTGAATTTATATCCTTAGCACCCAAAACAGTACTTTGTGCTAATAAATAATACATTTAATACATAAGAGATCTTAGCATCATTGATTGATAGCTAGTAGACAGCTTAGAGGTCAATGAACCAAATTCTCTTAATTTACAGATGAGGAAACTGAGACACGGACAGAATCAGTGACTTGCTAAGAGTTACATGACTAGTAAAAGTGTCTGGGCTGACAATCAAGCTCAGGTCTTCTTGTCTCCAAGGCCAGTGTTCTGTTTACTTGTTACTACTGAGAGTACATGTAAGTGCCAATAAGTGGGTCATTCATTAAGGTTACAGAAGCTAGAAGTATCTCTCTCTCTCTCTCTCTCTCTCTCTCTCTCTCTCTCTCTCT
>NW_025380464.1:0-1420 GCF_016433145.1 Gracilinanus agilis | reverse complement strand
GAGAGAGAGAGAGAGAGAGGGAGAGGGAGAGAGAGAGAGAGAGAGAGAGAGAGAGAGAGAGAGAGAGAGAGAGAGCGCAGGACCAAGTAGGCTGTAGGGCCCCGTCCAAAGACTGGGGGGAGGGGGGGACTGGAGGAGTTTTAATTCCAAAAAACTGGAATGTACAGTTCGGAATCTTTGAATCAGGATCTACTGTTGGCCCTGGGGAGGGAGTCTGGTTGGGTGATGCCAATGTAGGGAAAGGACCTGAGGGGGGCAGGAACTTAACTTGGTGTGCCAACACTAGGGAAAGAAGGTGGATAGTTTCTCCCACACCCTGCATAAGGCAGAAGTGTTTTAGGGCTGTCACAGGACTGGAGACTTAAGGTTGGAAAGAATCTTAGAAGTCATCTAGTCTAACTTTCAACCCCATATGACAATCCCTGGCCAAAGGTCTCTTCTTGAAGTTCTCCAAGAGCCTGGGACCTCACTAGCTCACAAGGCAGCCCATTCTATTTTTAGACATCTTTAGTGATAGGATCATAGATCCTGAGCTAGAAGGAAGCATCTGGTTTCTTCATTTTATAAGTGAGGAAACTGAGGCTCAGGGAGGTCAAGTGACTTGTTTAAAGTGACACAAATAATAGCCATCAAATAAGGAATTTGAATCCAAGTCTTTTATCTCCTCCAGGGCAATTGATCTTAGTGTGTTCTTCCTTAGTTTTAAGACTTTCCTCCTCCTCCTCATCTAGATCACCCTCCCCCCCCCCCCTGTTCACCCAGCCAAGTTATAAAAGGATGGATTCTATCTGAGAGGTCTGAAGATACCCGACATCATGTTACTCCTACTTTTTTTAGAATTTTAGTTTTTTCCTTCTGTGAAATGGGGATAATAATCCTTGTACTATCTGTATGGGAATGGTTTTAAGGCTAGAGCTCTGTAAACCTGAAATCCTCATGGGCTTATACGAGTTATTTATTAAACTCTTTTTGTTTGTTTGTTTGTTTTTTTAAACCCTTGTACTTTGGTGTATTGTCTCATAGGTGGAAGATTGGTAAGGGTGGGCAATGGGGGTCAAGTGACTTGCCCAGGGTCACACAGCTGGGAAGTGGCTGAGGCCGGGTTTGAACCTAGGACCTCCTGTCTCTAGGCCTGACTCTCACTCCACTGAGATACCCAGCTGCCCCTTTATTAAACTCTTTTAAGAAAGACACTGTTGGGGCACCTGGATAGCTCAGTGGATTGAGAGTCAGGCCTAGAGATGGGAGGTCCTAGGTTCAAATCCGGCCTCAGACACTTCCCAGCTGTGTGATCCTGGGCAAGTCACTTGATCCCCATTGCCCACCCTTACCACTCTTCTGCCTTAGAGCCAATACACAGAAGTTAAGAGTTAAAAAAAAAAGAAAGAAAGACACTGTTGGGGACAGCTCAGTGGCTCAG
>NW_025380463.1:0-7530 GCF_016433145.1 Gracilinanus agilis | reverse complement strand
TATGTATGTATGTATATATATATCTTGACATTTCATTCTATATAGCTTGTCACTGTTCCCTCTAATTAAAATTATTCAAGTTACCCTGTTGATAATAACAATTTTTAATATTTTCCAATATCTTCTTTTCTTCTAGGGATACAAATTGATTGAACTTATTGGATCCCTTAAAAAAAGGTTCCCCCCCCCCCACTCTCTTAATTACCTTATGTTGATTCTCTTGAGTTCTGGGTTTGGGCAGCACACTCTCTGTTTAAGTCCAGTTTTTTTCTTTATGAATGCTTGGAAGTCCTCAATTTTATTGAATGACCATACTTTCCCCTGCAAAAATATAGTCAGTTTTGCTGTGTAGTTTATTCTTGGTTGTAGACCCAGTTCTCTTGCTTTCTAGGATATTATGTTCCATGCCTTCTGGTCCTTCAACATAGATGCAGCCAGATCCTGTGTTATCCTAACTGTGGTTCCCTGGTATTGACTTCTTTTTAGCAACTTGTAATATTTTTTTCCTTGGTCTGGTAGTTTTTGAATTTGGCTATAATATTCCTGGAAGTTGTCAGTTGTGGATTAAATGTAGGAGGTGATCTGTGGATTCTTTCAATTTCCACTTTTCCTTCTTGTTTGAGAATGTCAGGGCAGTTTTCTCTGATAATTTCTTGTAGGATGATGTCTAAACTTTTTCTTTTGTCATGATGTTCTGGTAAACCAATAATTCTTAAATTGTCTCTTCTAGCTATGTTCTCCAGATTGTTGAATCAATGAGATGTTTTATATTCTCCTCAAATTTTTCATTTTTTAAATTTTGTTTTATATATTCTTGTTGCCTTTTGATGTCATTTGCTTCTAGTTGTTGAGTTCTATTTTTTAAAGACTGAATTTCATTTCTGGTTTTTTGGCCATCCTTCTCCTTCTGGTCTGATTTTCTTTGTAGATCATCTTTTGCCTTCTTTGCTTCATTTTTAAGCTGGTCAATTCTGGCTTTTAAGACTTTATTTTCTTGTTTTAGTTCATATATTTCCTTTTTCAAATCATCTTCAGCCTCTCTTGATTGCTTTTTGAGTTCTTGAAGTTCTTGAGTTAATTGAATTTTGAGATTTTCCAAAACCTGTGTCCCATTCACTGGAACTTCTTCCTCTTCTTCTATTTCATTTGCTCTCTTTTCACTTCCTTGAAAGAAATTGTCAATTGTAATTTCTTTTCTCTTCCAAGCTTTTTTTTTGCTGTGTTTCTCTGGCTTTCTCCTCTAGTCACCTCCCTGGTGCATGTGTTCAACTCCTTGAGTCTGGAGCCAGCAAGGTCTTCTCTCCAGTCCAGTGCACCCACCTGCCTGCTTGCCCTGAGACTTCAGGGGCCACTGGAGACTCCTTGCAGCACGTGGGGGAGGGGTCCTGGGATTCCCCTTCTATCCCCTCAGATCTGACATAAGAATTCAAGTCTTTTTTTGGCATACCTCTTTAACTGTCCACTAGTAGGACCCCCCTGCTCTGTCCCTTTGTTAGATTTGGTCCTCTTTCTTCTTGAAGCATATTGTTTTCTATCTCAGTGTGGAAGGGTGAGGAAGTTTTAAGATTTTTTTTCTGTCTAAGCTGCCATCTTCCCAGAATCCCCATGAAGAGACCTAGTTAATTCTGGTCATCCCAAGGGTATTTAAGGATGGGACTAGGAAGAGAATAATAACTGTATGGAGAATTTAAAAGATTTATCAAGATTTGATCTCCCAAGGCTCCCATCAAAACCAAATAACAACTTAACTATTTTCTCCATCAGTTATAGTAGATCTACCATTTTTTTCATTTTAACTTTGCACTCACTGAATCTAGAAATTCCTAATTCATGATTCTCATCTTTTGTAGTCATATCACAGGAAAACAGAGGTTCCTCAGATTTGCAGTATGTCATCCTGTCTAGCTAGTCTCTCTATCCCCTTTCCTCTTTTTGTTCATGCTCCAGTAATGTAATGAATTCTTACTACAAAAGCTGTGACAATTGATTGCTGTGAGGCTCTTTTCACAGTCCTAGTTACTCCTAAAAAGTATATTTTATTTCCTGGGCTCTATTCCACTGCAGGTGTTATATCCCTATAATAGAATAAGTGCCTTACATATCTAACTTTTGTATTGGTATCTCCAGTGCTGAACATTAGGCCTGGGGCAAAAGAGACACTTAGTAAATGCTTGTTCATTATGCCTTATGTGTTTCACAAGGAAGTAAAAAGAGTTCTAGAGAAAATACATATGGGAGGGGCAGTTAGATGGCTCAGTGGATAGAGAGCCATGCCTAGAGTGATGGGAGATCCTTGGTTCAAATCTAGTCTCTGACACTTACTAGTTTTGTGACCCTGGGTAAGTACCTGAACCCCAAATTGCCTAGCTCTTACTGCTCTTCTGCCTTGGAACTAATATACTAAATTGATTCTAAGGTAGAAGCTAAGGTTTGAAAAAGGGGAGGAAAAGAAAATAAATATGGGAGGAACAGGTAAGCTGGATGTAATATATAGGGAAAAGGTTCATCTTGGAAATGAGAAATTTTAATGATACTCGGAAATGGTTTTCAAGTTACCTGAAAGAGAGGATACAAAATTCTTGAAAAAAAATATCTTATACCTTAGAAAAAAGAGGATCAAGAAAATATAAATAGCTACTAACTTGTATAGCTATTCTTCCATCTCTACAAGTATTTTAAAAATTATTTATATGAATATTGAGGGCTTCCTTGATGAAGGTATGAGAGAGGAGTTGGCAAACTTTTACAAATAATAATCTATAGCATCTATATATCTTTATAGTTACCTAATTAACCAAAAGGTTCTCAGAATAAAGACCCCATTATAATTCTCAGATACTACCCAAAAGCATTAGATTCAGGAGAAGACATGCCTCCCATGCATATATTAATGTCATATGAGTCTTTGATAGATGGAGTGACAGAGATAACATTGGTGACCCCCCCCCCCGCCACGATTATTTTTATCTGTTGAGCTATAGAGCAGAGAGCCTTATTCCTTGCCAAAAGGATGCTCATCTACTGTCATGGAACATTTACAGCACATACTCCAAATTATATATCATATATGAGTCCTTTTTTCTTGTAATTGATCTTTTTGGAATATAAATTTAGTAAAGTTTATCTGCCAATGCATTATCTGCCCTGCTCTCTTTCTTCAGTTTTGGTCTTTAAAATATCTATTTGTGATTTCCCTATACTTTGGCACTAATTCTTTAGATAAATCTCATTTTTCTTTAATGAATTATTTTTATTTGCATCTTCAGGTTTTAATTCTCAGAGCTTCCCATATCTTTTTAGCTGACTTTTCTTATAGGATTTTAGTTTGTGGGATCCCATCTTTTTTCTGGATACTATGTAATCTACTCACTTGAAATCTAAGAGCATGTCAAACTGTGCTCAGCTTTTCCTTTCTTCTATTACAAATTCAAAAATAGAGTGGTGGCTTCTATGTAATTTTTCTCATTTGGGATCATACATACTGATCTTTATCCAATTGCTCTCTACCTAGTGTATTCACTGTGGTTTCTGGACTTCTTTACGTTAGTATATTTTGTTAATATATCTTAGTGTGCTACCATTCTCTTCCATTTTACCTATCCTGTACTTTTTGAATATGGTTCACCCTTACAAAGCCACATTCTAGCCATCAGTCACATTCTACAAAATCTCAGTGACACTTATGATAGCAAACATTGATTCTGTCAAATCTGGGACTATACATGGATTATAGATTCAACAAAGTATATATCATTGTTTTTCAAAATATTGTAAGCTTTTATTTAATTTCTTTAAAATCATCCTCCCTTCTATTTCAATTTGGATGACATTTCTGGAAGGCATGTGGAAAAAGATTATTTTTTTAAAAAGAGATAGTATAGGCATTTATTCTAATTGAGTTAAGTAATAAATGGTCTGGTTTTCTGGATCCATTTCTTTCTTAATTGTAGACTCTAACATGCCAAGACATATGATATAGCTCTAGCTTTCCATGTGCTATTTATATTCTGTATATTTTTTTTAAAACTGGTATTGTTTGAGACAAATTGAGCTGTATAAAAGGACAAAACAAATCATGAAGTAGTTAAATTTTCTAGTCTGAAGAACTACGAACTTTTATAAATCAATTTCTGTTTACAATGGTCATATTGGTTCTGTCAAATAATTTCCCCCAAATCTGTATGTGGGCTCAGAAACATTCCTTTTTCTCATAAACCATAGTGGCCCAAAGTGGTTATTTTCTGTCGCCAGTGGCCAAGACTGCTAGGAGCATGAGAGTGGCCCTGAAATGAGTTAAAGATGTGAAGAAAACTTGGAATCATTCATCTGTATGAGATCCTGAATGTTTGAGACAGTGGGGGTAACCAGAGAACAAACTAAGGAAACATACACATGTATGTGCGGGTTAGTTGTGATATTGAAATTCATTTCTCCCTCTTGTTTTTCTTTGTAGAATAGTTATGATTTTTGTGTGTGTGTTTGGAATAAGTGATAAGTAATGTAAGGAATTAAAAGTGAAACACTGTGACAAGCTCACCAGTCCTGCAGCAACCATTTTGTTCAATCCCTTTAATTGTTTCACACATGATCTATGACAGTAAAACCTACCACGTAATTGCTTCATCTGAACTTGAATGAAATATTGACTAAAGGTTAAAATTTCAATGTAAATGAAAAGAGTGTTCATTAGTCTTTGTCCTACTAGATTCTTCTAGGAATCACAAAGGGAGATAGCATGTCTTAGGGGACAGAGCACTGAATTTGGAGTTAGAAAATCCTGGATTAAAGTCCTGCCTCTGACACTAATTTGAATACCGGTAAATCATTGACCTTCTCTGAACTTCAGAGTCCTTATCCTTAAAATGAGAAGAGTGATTTCTGGAATCCCAACTCCCAAAGTTATTGTGAGGTTCAAATGGGACAATGTAAATAAAAATATTTTATAATCTTTAAAGCAGAAATAGGTATCAGTGATAATAACTATTTTTATTAGTAGATATGAAAAGATATAAATTACTAAGCAGAAGATATCTTCATTACCTTTTGATTCAGTCATCTTTCTGTTATAATTAGGTTTTAAGGATAGTTTACTTATGGATTATTATGTATAGATGACTAATTTCATTATCCATGTCAATAATTATGGTTACCTTTAAACTAATTTTCCCTTTATGCCAGTAATTTGAGAGGAAAGACCCTTCAATTGATCTTTAAAAATGAGACATTTCTGCTCTCAGGCTAAGGGTAAATTTATTTTAATTACAATTGTTTCCTTGATTTCTGGTTGCTAATATAGTAAAAAAAATTAGTTTGGTAGAGTGATAAATTGTGCTTCTTTTTCTCTGGTTTCCAAGATAAATTTTAATCTTTTTAAATCACCACTTTTACATACTGAGGCAACGATTAAATCAATCATAAATTTATGAGCAGAAATATCAAAACAGGTGAAGGTGTTAACATAGGTAGATATATTATATTACATCCTCAGCAGTGATCTTTAAATTAAATAAATCAATCCAGCATTGTATGGGGAGTCAAATTTATCTATATGCACTTAAGGTTGAACCTCAGCACTGTAGGGGCTATAGGAGAATTGTTAAATTATAATATATATATTATATAATGTGTTATATAATATATATATAATATAAAAAATAAATAATGTTTTTAGTCTTTAAAGAGCTTACAGTCTAGTTAAGAGAACAAAATTTAAAAGCATAATTAGACTATGATGCAAAAGAGTTTCTAAGTATTTTCCAGTGTGTTCTACTGACTAAGTACTATGCAGTTTAGGAAAAGGTGAGAAAAGGAAACAGTATTTCAGGGAGAAAAAAGTTTTTATGTAGACGGTAGGATTGAGTAAGTCCTTGAAGGCTAAATTAGGTCTTGAAGAGGGAAAGAAGAAAGATATACATACCCCCATAAGCCTGAGGAACTTACTTTTGTATGTGGATTTGATAGTATTTGGATACTGATCACTAACCATAGTATATATTCTACTAGAAAGAGAGAGAAAGAGAGTGATGAAAAAATTTTGGGATAGTCATGTGCGGAGTATACTAAGGAATCCATAATAAAAAAAACACCTTATAAAAGAATGATAAAGAATGATAAATGATAAACAAAAGAAAAGAAAAGAACGATAAGCTGACCTATCTAAATGAATTAGTAGTTCAGTTCCACATAACTATTCCTAGCAATGTTGTAAAACCCAGGAGCAGGGAGTTTCGTTTGTAGAAGTTATCCAGGAAAGTTAATAAGATAGTAGATAATCAAGCATTTGTAAAGGAGTCTAGCATGTTGCTATGAACAGCATTGAAGTAACTGAACATGTTACAGAGATTGAGTAGGCAATTTTTTATGGTCAGGGAGTTAAATAGACTGAATAAAGTAGGGAGTCCTGAGCAATTATAGGTCCTAATGAAGTAGAGAACAGTAGGTTTAAGAGATTTCACATTCTTTTCTAATTCACAAACCTAAGTTACTGGTCAGATTTTGAGTTGGGAGTGGCTTTTTTGCATAATGCAAGGAAATGTCTGCTACCTAGACTTTTTACATAATAGACTTTCTCTGCATTCCTTAACAGAGCTAGCATACATTTTTGTTGTTGTTCCATATTTTAGCAACAATTGTATTGGAGCCAGAAATGTAATTTGAAAGCAAATAGCCTAGAATATAGAAAATGCTTTAATAGAATCTACTCATTCCACTTGACCTCATGCTCTAGACAAAATCCTCCACTGATCTACTTCTTCAAATCCATATTACATAGTAGTTCTGCTTATATCAAATATTCAAGAGATTATTGAAGTGATCTAGACTAGTTCCTCATTTTGCAATGGAAGATTTGTACATAATGTGAAAAGAAAACACAAAATGTAGTATCATTTTATGGAGTTTGTAGTCCTGGTGAATAAGTAAAACAGTTAAAAGTTACCTAATTTCAAATAATCATCCTTGTTTTTCATCTAAATTAAAATTTTCCTAAATCTAAGCATTTAAATGAGTTCAATTGAGACAAAAATAGTAAAGTGCTTAGCATAGAGCCTGGCACATAGTATAGGTGCTTAATAAATGCTTAGTCCATCCCTTTCTCCACTTAACATGGAGTAATAACCAGTATAATTGATTCTTCTTTTTTTTAGTGGTCAGCAATTTGCATTATTTCAGTTCAGTAAGGTAACTATACTAAATAATAGCATATATAGACTTTGGCTTATACATACCTAGTGGTAATTTATCTCTAATGACATTCTGTGCGCTGTCATTTAAGTCCTTATTCTGCTAAGTTAAACATAGCATATATGCATTTCATTACCCTGCCAGCATGGCAAATGTATTCTGCTGCAGGGCAATTTCAGTGATATTATTTTTTAGAGTGTGGCTTTTACTCCCAAGAGGCTCATTTTCCATTAATTAAATTGGGTTTAGTTTGGACAACAGTCCTTTATAAGGAATGGAGATCTTTCTATTAGAATATTGAAAAGATCAATACTCTTTTATAATATATTATATATATATATATATATA
>NW_025380462.1:0-6878 GCF_016433145.1 Gracilinanus agilis | reverse complement strand
GTGCCCGGGAGTGTGAACGCGCGTGCGTGCACCCGGTGGAGTGTAAGCTAGTGTGTGCGTGACCCTGGAAATGGCCCGGGTGGGGAGCTGGTGTCCACGCGGGCGTGGCGCTCTGCCGGGGTGGGGGGAGGGGCCGGGGAGGGAGCACCTGGGCGCTGCGGCCTCAGTTTCCCCTTCTGTCAAATGAAGAGACACTTGCCCCGATCTCTGACGCCCCTCCCCCTCCGCAGGGACCCGCTCTCTCACCGCTGGGCGCCTCAGTTTCTCCCTCCGTCCAATCGGGTCTCCCGAGGGCTCTAACGCCCCAGTCTTCGCCGCAGGCGGTGTAGACATTCACCTCCCCCCAACCCCTTCCCCAGGAGGGGAGGGGCGCTACGGGGTCCAGCCCCAAAGGGAAGCCAGCTGGGCTGATGGGGGTCTTGCAGTCGCCTGTCTGCTGTGAATGGGGGCTGGAAATGAGGCAGGGCCTGGGGTGAAGGAAGGAGGCAGCCCCTCCCCCCATCGCCCCGGAGCTTAAGGACACACCAGCGCTCTGCAGGGTGAGGGGTGGGGGGTGCACTCAGGCCTGGTAGGTGCCCCAGGAAGCCCCCTGGGGCAGCGGCCGCCACCCAGACCCAGACACCCTCTACCGAGGCCCTTAGCAGAGGCTGTGTTTGGAGAAAGGAGCCACCAGGCCAGGGAGAGAGCCGAGTTCAAATCCTGCTGCCCTTGGCCACATGGGGCCACAGGGGAGCCCCTCAGCTGCCCCATCTTTTACAGACCCAGAAGGCCCTCTCAGAGGCATTTAGTAAGCGCCTGCTGTGTGCTGCCCCATCTGCCTGTTATCCCGGACCCTCCTGTCCCATCCCCTGCCCCAACAGCCAGCCTGGCCCTCCTCCACCAGCGCCCAGCATCCCTGTCTTTAGAAGGGCCGCCTCCTGCAGGAAGCACCCCTGGACCACCCTGGCCACCCGCATGGGAACGCTCTCTCCCTCCTCCTATGACCTCGTGGGGACTCCTTCATGCCCCATGGTGCTGCTCCACGCTGTGCCCCCCTCCCACTCTCAGTACAAGACCCAGAGAGCCTGAAGGACCCCCCAGGCAGGCACAGCGCCAGGCACAAAGGAGGGGCTGGTCTGGAACCACCCGAAGGCTGTGAGGAGACCCAGAAGAGGATCGTCCTAAAGAACCCGGCAGTTTCCAGGTTTCTGGCCAGTGCCTTAGTCCGGAGCTGCCCCTGGAAGTCACTGCGTGCCGAGGTTGGCCCAGGCCACTGCCTGCACCAGCTAGCGAGCTCTCCGTCTGCCTCTGTTGCTCTCTGTCTGCCTCTGTTGCTCTCTCTCTCTCTCTCTCTCTCTCCCTCTCTCTCTCTCTCTGTCTCTGTCCCTGTCCCTGTCTCTGTCCCTGTCTCTGTCCCTGTCCCTGTCTCTGTCTCCTTGAGGAACTTCAGGGTTCGAGGTCCCAGAGACAAGACCATGGTGGGGGTCCTGGGGACGAGGGCACAGCCAGCCATCTCCGTGGCCCAGGAGGCCTGAAAGTGAAGATCAGGGCCCAGGGGCAGCTAGGCAGAGCAGCTGACAAAGCCCAGGCCCCCTGCGTCAGGAATTCAAGCTAGCCTCACATACTTATTAGCGGGATGACCCTGGACAAGTCACTTAATGCTGTTTGCCTCAGTTTCCTCATCTATAAATTGAGCTGCAGAAAGAAATGGCCATCCAGTGCAGCATCTTCACCAAGAAAAGCCCCCAACGGGGCCCTGAAGAATCAGGCACAACCCAGGTGACTGAAGAGCGATCGAGGGGCTTGAGGGGACCCCTCCATGGAGCCTGAGGCTCCCAGCCACAAGGGCGATGGTGGGAGTGTAAGCCGGGGGTGGACTAGTGCCCCCAGGAGCTCCACCAAACCCCTCATCTCCAAAGCCAATACGGGCTGCACGGGGCGCAGGGCGAGGGGGTGCGGGGCCTCTCTGCGGAGCCACGTGGCCTCCTGGGCACCCACCCGGAGCCCTGTGGGGGGGGGGGGGAGAAGAAATAGAATCCACGGAAGGGAATCATCCGTATCCCCATGTGAGGAGATCGGGAGGGAGAGCGTCCCTGGGAAAGCCCATAAAGGCCGCCATCTGCGTTGGACAGGAGCAAGCAGGGGCCAGAGAGAGGCCCGGAATTTCAGTGGAAGCCCAGTGGCTAGCGCTTCTAGGTGCCCCCAGCCGACTCCTTCCGTGGTGAAGATCAGAAGGGGAGCCATTGTCTTCCAGGGCTAAGGGAATGAGCGCCCCGTCCTGGAATTTGTGATGGAGGAGATGAAAACGGGGCCCGGCCCCATCTTCCCCGAGGTACGGGGGGAGCGGCCTCCCAACCATTGGGGGGGGGACACAGCGCCCCAGGGTGGAGGGGAAGCGCTCAAGAAGCTGGAATGGGGAGCCCGAGGACCTCCGTGGCCTTGAGCGGGTGTCAGGGGATTGGACACGGCCCTCGGGGTCCTCTCTAGACTCCAGTTCCAGGAGGAGGCAAAGGGGGCAGATGCCGAAAGAGCCTGATGGAGCTGCGCCGGGAATCCACCCAATAGTCAGACTTTGGAGGGTCTCGGCGGAGGATGGGGCGAAAGTGGTAGCAGAAGAATACTGAGGCGGGTCCTTGTGCTGGAGGAAGAGGCCGAGCCTGAGCTGGGGCTGGAGGGCCGAGACAAGGAGCACCGAGAGCCTTGTGGGATTGGGGGGGAGGGAAAGAAGAAGACGCCACCAGAGCTCAGCCTCATGGCGGCCCTTTCTCCTGCCGGGATCTTCCGGCAAAGCGGATGGAACAGAAATGGCGGCGGGAGAGAATCGGAGAGCCGGCTCTGCCCGCACCGGAGGGGCTGGATTCGAGCTTCTTGTGAAACTGCGCTCAGAGGGACGAGCTACATATTCGGAGCCTGAAAGAGCCAGCGGAGGGGATGCTGGCCCACCTGTCCGTCCTCCGAGAAGGATGGCAGGGGAGAAGGGAGTGGAGTCTGCAGATGGTGGGCCAGAGACCCCGAGAAGGCGCCACTCTAGGAAGAGATGCCCAACCTCTCGACAAGGAGGCAGTGGTTCCAAGCGGACCTCTTCAGGAACAATCATGCGAGGCTCCTCTCGCCCCCTTTTCTGAATAAATTCCTGGCCTGGGAGGCCAAGGAAAGGCCAGAAACACCATCCCTCAAACTGTGGGAGAGCCACGGACGCATCAACTCATCTATTCCCGCGCTAGGGCGGAGAAATGGCATCATCTGGTGAATTCAGAGCTGGTTGAACCAGAGTCATCAGAAATGGCGGCTCAGTGGCTAGAGAGCCAGGCCTAGGGAGGGGGGTCCTGGATTCAGCCACTTCCCAGTCGTGTGACCCTGGACAAGTCCCTTAACCCCATTGCCTAGCCCTTACCGCTCTTGTGCCTTGGAACCAGCACCCAGTATTGATTCTAAGATGGGAGGGAAGGGCTTAAAAATGAATAAATAAAACAAGCAATGGTTCCACATTAGCGAAGAGGCCTCCACTGGAGCTCGCCAAGGATCTCACTGGCCCTGGGCCACGTTTTTAATCAATGGTTTGCATAAAAGCAGGGCGCCCGGGCTCCTTGGGCCGCTGAGACGGGAGGGCTCACTAGCACCCTGAAGGACGGACCCGAAAGGAGCTCCACAGCAAGGCCCAATATTGAGAGAAATCCAAGAAGGTGACATCCAAGAGGGAGAAGGAGCAAGCCTTGGCCCGGGTTCGACAACTCGGCTTCGCAGCTTCAAGATGGAAGAAGGAGAGATCGGGGCGTTAGGCCCAAAAGATCCGGGTGTCAGTGGCCCGAGGCGTCAGTGCTCGGCAGCAGTGGGCTCGGGCCGCCCAAGGATCGGGGCAGATCCACCGGCGTGCTCAAGGTGAGTGCAGGATCCAGCAGGACGAGGCGAGAGCTGCCTGCCTTCTCGGCCCCATCAGCCTCCACCTGGAGCGCTGGGTTCGACTCTAAGATCTACACTTAAGCAACAGCCGTGACCAACAGAAGGGCGTCCAGAGGAGGGCAGCCAGCCTCATGTCCCATGAGGAGGAGATGAAGGAACTGGAGGTGCAGAGAAGGCTGGGATGGAAGGGGATTGGCCCGGCTCTGCTTAGTCCCAGAAGGCGAAGCCCAGACCAACCCAGAGACAGACTTGAGCAGGGCATCAGGAAAGATCTGCCAGTCAGGAGAGCGGATCAGAGGAGGAACAGGGGCTCCGAGGATGCCCCCCCTCATGGAGCTCCTCAAGCAAAGGCTGGACGCCCACTTTCCAAGGCGTATTTGATTCAAGTACAGCCTGGGCAGGGCGCTCCGTGAGGTCTCCTCCTACTCTGAGGTGCTGTTCCAGGAGTTTGGGAGATCTCGAGCAGCCCCATTTACCTGGAAAGGAAAGATCAGGAAGGAGAGCAAAAGGGAGGAAGACTGGAAAGGCAAAGAAAGGGGGGAGCCTGATTGGGGGAGAATCCAATAGAGAGCAAGTTGACGCCTTACTGAGGAGTTCATGCCTTGTTCTAGAGCAGTGATTCCCAAAGTGGGTGCCAGCGCCCCCTGGTGGGTGCTGCAGGGATCCAGGGAGGCCGGTGATGGCCGCAGGCGCATTGATCTCTCCTATTAATTGCTATTAAAATTTTTAAAAATAATTTCCAGGGGACTTAGCAATACTTTTTCTGGAAAGGGGGCGGGAGGCCAAAAAGGTTTGGGAACTACTGCTCTAGAGGCAATGGGGGCAGCTGGGGGCAGGGCACAGTAGAGGGAGCACAGGGTCGGAGTCAAGCCAAGGAAACCCAGTGGCTCAAGAAGAGTCAGCCATGACTGGTCTGACAGAATGCCAAGCTCCATGCCGTGGGGAGCTCCTGAATACTTTGGAGGAAGATGGCAGCATCGCCAAGTTGGCATTTTTAGTTGGCATTAGTGTGGCAGCGCCTGTGTGAGGGATGAACTGGGGAGAAGGGGGATTAGAGGCAGGGAGCCCGAAGAGGAGGCTACCACCATTGCCCAAGTGGGGAGCGATGAGGGCCAGACTGAGGCTGTGAAGATGGAGAAGAGGATACAGGAACCAAGAGGCGTCATGGCTACCGGTTGTGTATGGGAGGAAGGAGGAGGGGAGAGCAGAGTGGGAAGTCGGGGACCCAGGAGGCCGGCTGGCTGGCTGCTGGAAATATTTACAGAAAAGAGGTCAGAGAAGGGATGGGGCGTCCCCAATGGGAACCCAAATAAACAAAGCACATCCAAAGGAACCACAAATTAGATCAAAGACATTTCCAGAGGAAGAGAGAGCTAATAAAGGGGATTATCCTGAAAGACTTCCTGTAAAAGGAATCAACTGAGCTGTACTTTGAAGGAAACCTAGGGCTTCTGCAAAGAAAGAGGAGGCTGGGAAGATGTTCGGGTCAGACCTGAGGCACTCAGGAGGAGGGACAGAGCAGGCTAGCTTCACTGGAACAGAAAATGTGAGTGTGAGTGAGTGAGTGAGTGAGTGAGTGAGTGTGTGTGTGTGTGTGTGTGTGTGTGTGTAAAATATTAAGTAAGCCCGATGGTACCCAGATGCAGAAGAGCTTTGAATGCCAGGATGAGGAGTTTGTGTTTTAGCCTAGGACACTGGGGAGCTACTGAAGATGTTTGAGTAGGGGATAGCCTGGTCACCTCTGAGTTTCAGAAATATGCATCTGGCAGTTACATAGAAGATGGACTGGAGCGTGGAGAGACCAGAGGCCGCTGCCCCAGCCCAGATCAGAGGTGCTGAGGGCCTGATCTTATTATCGTTCATGTTCAGAGAGGATCCGCGACACCCCAGGGTGACGTCTTCACTTGCTGGCAAGTTGGATCTAAGGGAGGCAGAGCTGAACAAAGTCCTCAGCATCCCTCTTTCTTCCAGAGGCTTCCAAGTGTCCTGCAGCGTCCCCCATTAAATGCTGAGCTCCCCGAGAGCAGACTGGCTTTCTGCTTTCACCTCTGTGTATCCCGGTCACTCAGCGCCATGTCTGGCACATAGTAGGTGCTTCAGAAATGATCACTGACTGACTCCAGACCCTTGTCCCTGATTCCCTTCCAATGGTGATTTAACACTAGGCCAGGTCCTCACCTGGGAGCTATGGGGGGGGAGGGGTACTGGGAGGGCCCTGGGGTGAAAGAAGGTGCCCTCCTGAGAAGATGAAAGCTTGGGGCAAAGGGAGAACGTGTCATGGGCTTGCTGAGGGTTGACTCTGGATGAAGCCAATCCCCAGCCGCCCTCTGAGCCCAGGAAAAGGAACCCCTTGGCAGCTGGCCCTCTGCCCACCACAGTTGAGGGCACTGGGGGTCCCCCAAGAAATCCACAGAGGGGAAGCCTCGTCCCCTCCCACCGCTGTCTCCCACATCCCCGAGGCTGTCCAAATCTGGGTCAGGAGGACACAGGCTACCCCCTGCCCTCCTGTGTGGACGGCACAAGCACCCACCTCTGCCCTCATGGCGTCAGCCTAGTCTGGTCTTGCTGGAGCAAATGGGCATCATCCGAGCACTTTGTTCCATTGGCTACGATCCAATTCGAATCCGCTTCCCTTCATCAATCCTGCTAATACCCTGCCAGGTGCTCGGGGGAGCCTGAGCTCACCACTGGGAACGAGGGATGGAGAAAGACCCAGTGCCGGCCCCTGGCAGCCTGGATGGAACAAGAGATGCCCCGGGGACCCAAGAGGGCAACTGGAGGCAGGAGAGGACTCTCCAGCCTCTGAGAGCTCCCAGAGATGGCTCTCTCAGAAGCCGGTCAGGGATGGGCCCCTTGAGTAGAGGTGGGGGCGGGCCAATCCTCCCTTTCCCTGGGGCTGGCCTTAGCAAAGGGCCCTAGTGCCCCCCTGTGGCTGAGGGTGCCCCAGAAGAGAAAAGTGTCCTCAGTAGGTAAGAAAGGACTCCTCCTCCTCCTCCTCC
>NW_025380461.1:0-3492 GCF_016433145.1 Gracilinanus agilis | reverse complement strand
TGAGAGAGAGAGAGAGAGAGAGAGAGAGAGAGAGAGAGAGAGAGAGACTGGACATCCAAGAAGGAAAATACCCCCTTTCCCATGATCTTGCATGATTATCTTGGCTATGAAATTGTTCAGGCTTACTTCTCTGTAATAATTACTCTCAGCAGAGTGGAGTTTTGAAGCCAGACCAATTCTCAGCAGCCTAGAATAATGCCGATCATAGTTATGCAAACACTCACTAGTGTGTCCTTGCATGACTCTCTTTTTTTCCAAGCCAGCAACTCTCTTGTTTCTTTCTCAGTCTCTTCATGGTGCCAGCCCACTCTACAGAGGTATGGCTTTCACTGTGTATATATGTATGTACGTATGTATGCATGCTTTACTTTCTATGGAGCAGTTGTACCCTACAGTATCAGCCTTAGGATAATCCCCTTCTTGTTTACCTGGACAAGTTCCTTAGGATGAGAAAACAACTAAGAAGCTGCTCAGAGGACTGTTTCCTTCTAGGTGTGCATGTAGGTAGATATTCTTTCCAGCCACTAAAACCTGGAAAGCAACCAACTCTGGGTTGGAAAGCCAAGCTTGCTATCGTTGCTACTTAACCTTTAAGCTCTGATGGCTAGCCATTAAGGAAAGCATTTCCCATCTTTACTCAGAGAGGTTTCTATAATATCTAGATACCACAGTATGAATATTACAGACTTGCAAATATGCTGTCCTTTATCTATAAAGATAATGTGACCAACTTCCAATTAGTAGAATTGGTGTTTTGCCAGCCATGTTAAGGGGCCGAATTTATAGCACTCCCTTGCCTGGTTCAAGGCAACCAGCCATGTTTTGGATGCAGGTTGTTCCTTGTGAAGCCATCAGGCTCACTCAGGACTTAAGCCAGGACATTAGTTTAATGAGTATTGTCATGCTTAGGTAACTGAGGCAAATAATCTTGAGAAGAATAATGTGCATATTGAGTATTTATCTATTAATGTGTAAAACAAGAGTTTGGGGTTCTGTTCATTTCCAGTTACTTATCAGCACTGTGTAGTGTAAAGAACCCTGGACTGCAGCCACAGAGTCTGTCTTTGATCCTGGCTCTCCTTTAGGACCCATGTAACAATGGGTGGATCACTTATTCTTTCTGAACCTCTATTTCGTTATCTGTAGAAATGAGAGGTTGGACTGACTAGCCTCAGAGGTCTCTTTTAGCCTGGATTTCTATATCCTGTTTTTTTCACACTGTCTTGAGAATGCCACAGTTTTCCTTCTCTTTTATTATATGAGAATGCCTAACCAAATTGCACTAGTTAAAATCCAGCTTCTACTAAAAAGGCATTGAGTTTCTAGGAACCCTCTCTGGTATTGTTAGATGTGTAAGGAAGAAGATTAACTCTTTCAGTCCCTGCATGCCTGATTTATAGCCAGAAATGAATTTAGTCATTGCCTGTGATCCATAAATTCTGTCAAAAACAAATCATTCAGTTGAGCAGGAGGAAAATCAGTCAAATTGATTGGTTGATGAACAAAACAACTGGCTGATGAAATGTTTCACTTTTTGGAAGGGGAATTGCTAGTTGCGGTATTCTTTAGACACAGTAAAAGTCACTGGGGAGAAATCTGCCTCATCATCTATGGCTAATATGGTTTCCTGCCCCCCTTCAAATTTAAATTGAATTACACAGCCACTTAGGAGAATCTCATCACACATGTTGGCTCTGCCTTGAAAGACAGGAATATGAAAAAAAAAGGACATGACCAGATGTTGAGCATATGATATCTTTAGGATAACATCAGTGAAGAAGACAATGCCAGGATATCCTTGCAATGAGATGGGGAGCCAAGTACTTAGGGTGCCCTACAGTTATATCATTCTGGGCTTCAGTCTCATTAGATTCATAAATTAAACACATTCAGACCTTGCCAGCACCTGGATGGCAGATACCCAGACTCTCCTGATGAGATGAAGTGTAAGTACTTCTAGGAATCTGAGCAGGGCTTCTCCCTCTGATCTGATTATAAATCAGTAACTTAGTAAGGGAGGAGTATCCACAAGAGTGAATTTCTGTATTTTGAAATAATCTCCCTCACCCCCCAATTTTTTTTTACAAAACATATAAGTCTCCTTACTACTCCTTCCTTTGGAAAAAGTTGAGGTGACAATAATTCCAAACTGTGGATTAATCTCTGTTTAAGTATATTTATCTACTTAAAATGTTAACAAGTTTTCTAAAATAAGTCGATTTCCCTCTTAATTCTTTTGAGTTGGGTGCTGCATGTGCGATGGCTTCCCTGAGTTCACTCTAAAGATGGCAGCATTTCAAGGGTGACTGATTGAACCTTTCCTACAAAGCTAGTAAAATGCTTTGGGATCATTGGGGATAGAAACAGCAATAAAAATGCAGGTGTTGCAGTGATGTCCACGCTTGTTTTTATGGCTCTCTCTGGTGTTGTTATATTGGCCAAGTTCACACTGGGGTAATGTAAATTCCCATTCACCTGTGACTCTTATGCTGGTCTTGAAGACATTCACCTGATTTGAATTTAGAGGCTTCGACTTTCATTGGTTGCAAATGTGAACCATGCCACAAATCTTTTAAGTTCAGGAAGGGCATTATTGGACCAAAGAGTTGAAAGGCTGCTGTAGATTTAGTATTGTGTTGTTCTATCTATATCTTATATCAGCAGTTTCTAATTTGTCTTTATACTTAGTTAAAACAGATTCTTCCACCCTCCCTCTCACATTTTTTTTTCTCACACACGATTTCCTTCTCACTCCTAAAAAAAAATCTGTTAGTTGAAATTCCAACACTGACAAATTTTCAAAGTTGTTTAGAAAGGGGAAAAAAAAGCAACACCTTCAGAAGAGATGACTGAACCTTGAATGTCAACATTGAAATCATGAAATATTAATTAAGCATCCTCAGTGAATGAGTGGATAGTGGTGAACTAGAGACAATCAGGGGTGCCATTAACTGCCAAAGAGCTTATGGCCTAGTGAACATAGAGGAGAGATAAGTCAGGGCATGGCTACTCTTACAATGAAAGGAAGCATTGAAGATAGTAAGAAAGTTTTTCTCTTTAGAGCCCTGAATGGGAGATAAACAGCATATTTAACTTTGAGACTCAAGGCTCAGTTACCTCATCTGGAAAATGGGTACTCCCTCCCTCAAAGGATTTTTGAAGGATCAGTTGAGATAATAAATTGAAAACTGTTTTTAAAAAAAGTAAGTTAATTACAAAATGTAAATTAAATGGTTTTGATTATATAAAACTAAAAAGCTTTTGTACAAACAAAAACAATGTAGTCAAAATCAGAAGGGAAACAACAAATTGGGAAAAAATCTTTATAATGAAAAACTCTGACAGGGATCTAATTACTCAAATATACAAGGAGTTAAAGCAATTGTATAAAAAATCAAGCCATTCCCCAATTGATAAATGGGCAAGAGACATGAATAGGCAATTTTCAGGTAAAGAAATCAAAAGTATCAATAAGCACATGAGAAAGTGTTC
>NW_025380460.1:0-5006 GCF_016433145.1 Gracilinanus agilis | reverse complement strand
CTTCCTTCCTTCCTTCCTTCCTTCCTCCCTCCCTTGTCACTCAGCTCTCGCAGATATACACTGGTTATTTATAAAAAAAAAAACAAGCATCTCCCAACAACACCTGGGGGTGGGGGTTGCCCTCTCTTCCATACCACCTCAGGCCCTGGGGGAAGGGCAGGGGTTTAGGTAGCCCAGCATCTATGTAAAATTCATCCCATCAGCTTCCCTTCCTACCTCAGCATGACTGCTAGATGAAGGAGTCTGCATCTCTGCTCCCAGTGGACTGGGCCAGACCAGGCACTAGGATATCATTCCTTGCCACAGGCCTTTTGGAGAATCCTGGCATGAACTCTGGTGGCTCACCCTCTAGATCCTTTGGAGCCTACAATGTTACAATTATCTCTGCCCTCCACCTCAAATAGGACAGAACAAATACTGACAGGGAAGAACAGAGATCCGTTCCCAAGGACCACACATCAGCCATGGATGAGAACCCGAGGTCCTCTTTGTCCAGAGGCTTACATCACTCTTTCCCTGGAGCATGGCCAGTAGAGCAAGTCAGACCAAACTGATGAGGACCTTTTGAACATAGCCCAGATGGACACACTGCTTATTTGTTGTCCAGTCATTTTCCAGTCACCTCTGACTCTTTGTAACCCTATTTGGGATTTTCTTAGCAACAATATTGGAGCGGTTTGCCACTTCCTTCTCCATCTCATTTTACAGATGTGGAAACTGAGGTCAAGTGACTTGCCCAGGGTCACACAGCTAATCAATGTCAGGTCAGATTTTAACTCAGTCTTCCTGACTCCAGACCCAGTCCTCTGTGCCCTGTACTGCCTAGCTGCCCCACATTAGCTGTACAACCAATCAAAAACTTCAATCACAATATGGGTAGCAGACTAGGACTAGGGACAGAAAGTCTCTGTTTACCCCAAAGCCCATGTAGAGATTGTGTCAGATCTCTCTGGGCATGTTCCCTCAAACTGGAATCATTGGCTCATCCCATTACCTGTCTTCCTAGTGCCTAGCAGAGTGCATGGCAGGGTAACCCTAACCCAAGTCCAAGGATAAGACCTGCTCTGCTTGGCCATGGAAGGCAGAACTCTGAGCAGTGGGAAGGCTCTTCCCAACAATAAGAGCTCTCCCAAAGTGAAGTGGGCTGCCTGAGGAGGGGGTACGGCTTGCAGAAAGGGAGTGGGTGCTTCCTGAATGGAGGTCTATAGAGAAAATATGGGTTCTCAAGATCTATCTGTCATCTCCAGATAATCTTATAAGGACAGCTTAGTTGATAAGGAAGTACACAGAAGGTCACAGAAGATCTTTTCCCTCATGCTTCCAACTCTGTCTCTTGCAGCATGGAGTTTATTATATGTACTTCAATACTCATGTCACACAAAAGAACCTCACTTCACGTTTGTGCAGAAACACAAATTATTTCATATCAAAACACAATAAAGTTATAGTTTTACAAATAATTTTCCCAAGAAGATAATGCTGGATGAGGAAAAGTCTCAAGGTTAAAAATGAGCCTCACTTTATCTAAAAGTTATTTTGCCTGAGCTTGCCACTCTGTGACCTTGGGACACCTGGAGCAGTTGGAGAGAGATACCCACAGCTGCAGCTTTTCTCTGCTGAGTGAAAAAAGGCTGTTAACTCATTAAATGTTGGTTTAGTAAGAACTTAAAGTTTTCCTAGAGGCTATAATGTTTTTCAATAAGAAAAGGTGTGGATCATAAAAGGAGTCAAAAGAGGAGTCTCAGATTTTTATCTATTTGAGACTCTGTTTCTCTTATTGGTCTCTCACAATGGGTGACCACTTGTTGGGAGGGAGGCATTATCGTGGATCCTTTCCAGGTATTGGTTGGCCAGGATGGACCCCGGACAGCCCTTCCAACTCTGAAATTCTGTGATTCTGGCAAAGGGCACACCTCTAAGTCAGGGGTCCTTAACCCAGGGTCCTCATGCACTTTTTTTTTTATTGATAACAAGTTCAATCTCATTGGTTTTCTTTGTAATCCTCTGTATTTTATTTTATGCATTTAAAGACTTAATTTTAAGAAAGGGCATGTAGGCTTCACGATCCTAGCTGCCAAAGGGGCCTCTGGAAGAAAGAGGTGAAGAACCCTCACTCCAGATAATCAGATTAAAGAAAATGTGTAAGACTTGGCCCAAAGCAAGCCCATCATGTTGGGTAGGAGAGTATAAGTTTGCCTTCTCTCTGAGACAAAGGGGTCTTGGCTCATGGAAGTGTCTTCAGAAGTGGTTGGAGGGGAAGTCCCAGCACTGTCAACATCCTCACAGGGGGGCATGGGCCTGGGAGTCCAGTGGCGTGAGCAGTCCCATCTGGTCCACCTGGAATGCTTGGCTCTCCCTCCTTGGGAATGGCAGCTTAGTTAGCTGAATGTGGACAGCTGAGAGCAATTTCCCCTTCTCCAGGCTGAAGGAAGCTGGCCGCTCCCACTGCGTTTGTCAAAGGCATGTATGTGAGAGGGGAGTGAGTGTGTTTACCCAGTGGGCTCGGGGCCAGAGCTGCCTCCTGCTCCTGGCTCTGGGTTTCCCAGCCTCCTCTGCTGGAGTCTGAGAGATGGCCAGATAGGACCGGCTGCCAGCCAGGATGCCAGAACTTCAAAGGACTCTCATCTGCCACACAAAGAGCCCTTATGGGATGCCTGGATGAAGATGCCAGTGGCTTCTAGGCAGGCAGAAGACTTAGAGGTTGTCTTCACTCGCAATTCTGGCTGGACCATCTGCAGAAGAAAGAAACTCATCTTCCCACTCATGGCGAAGCCGGGTGTGAGATGCTTGTAAACAAAAACACTTTTGCTGCCCATCATCACACACTTGTCTTCACTTCATGGGGACAGAAGGAGATGAAATCTCTGCTTGATGAATGAATTAAAACAAAGGTTTTGTCCCCCACTCCCCTCCCAAAGTGCTCTCCACTTGAAGAGGCATCTTCCATAGGAAGCAGGAGACTTCAAAGGTGGCAGGAAGGACCTTGCCCCCTCCAGAAGCTTTCTCAGAAGCAAAGGTGGAACTTTAGGTTGGCTGCTGTCTGGAACCCGGAAAGTCTACCTTTAGTATACAGTTTGGAAAGTCTTGTTCAAATACAAATATGACTAGGGATTAAGTGACTGAGGCATAGCTATTATCAGGGGTAGGATCTGAACCCAGTTCTTCCTGTTGCCAAGTATATAGCACTCTCAGCTACTCTATCATGCTCTGTTTCTTCCTCCACACACTGTGCCCTCATTAGAACCCCAACTTTTCCTCAGTTATACTTACGCCTTACAGAGCATTTACTTACACCAAAGGGTCTGGGAGCCCCAGGTTGGCTTTTACATTACTTCTTTTAGATCTGGAGTTAAACCTACTCACTTCCAAAATATTCTGGAAACATTAACTCTAAAAGTGGAAAGTATTTTGTGGTCCATTGAAAGAGGATGGGATCTGAAATCAGAGGTTCAAATCTTTCCTCTAACAAACTCCATTACCCCTCTGGGCCTCCATCCCCTCATCTGTAAAATGGGTGGGTTAGACTTGATGACCTTCCATCTTAGGTCAGGATGCCCTGTGAACCTTTTTAGATGGAGAGCATTCAGCAAATATGTCTTCTTATATTCTTCATGTGTCTGATGGCTCATTTGTTCTAGCTCTCAAGGACTCTTGCAGGGTCTTATATGTAGGATATCTTGCTGAAATATTTTGTTTATTCGAATCAAATGCTTATACATATAACCCAGGTTTGCTACTAGGCTTGGGCCATTTTTCACACTGTTTGTATAGATTTGTAGTTGTCGAGTTGTTTTTCAGTCATGACTGATTTTTGTGACTCTATTTGGGCTTTTCTTGGCAAAGATCCTGGACTGGTTTGCCATTTCCTTCTCCAAATCATTTTACAGATGAGGAAACTGAGGCAGGCAGGGTGAAGTGACTTGCCCAGCGTCAAACAGCTGGGATGTTTCTGTAGATTAGAGAGGTATCCTAATTAGAGAAGAAGATCCAATGTGACTTTATATAGGGGGTAGAATAGTTGAGAGAGCTTGGGACAGGCTTCTGAGGCATTCTTTTCACTGTCTTCTAGAGGTCACATGTAGTACCAGAATCCCTTTGGGACTGAATCTAGATAGAAGGGGGAGAGAATGAATTAGTGAATTAAGCATTTATTAAACACTTAATGCATGCAAATCCCTGTGCTAAGTTCTAGGGATACACAGATAAGTCAGACAGTTCCTGCTCTGAAGGAGTTCCCATTCTAATAGGGAGGGTTTCAACTGCCAGTAAGATGCAAAAGTCCAATGAACCACAGGGGGCAGCAGCAAAGCAGGTGATCAGGATTCCATTGATTAGGAACCACTGGATAGGATCAAGGTTGTTGGTGGCCAAAACTTTCTTTTCTGGATCCTCAGTGCCTGTAGCCCCTGAAGAAATCCTCGGTCCATAGGCTGCATCTCCACAGGAGCCACTTCCTAGCATTATGGCTATGGGCACTGGGTTGGAGTCTTGCTACTCCTAAGAATTTTGAGTTCAGGCCTCTGGGCTGGTTCTTCTACAGGATGCTTTGCCACTTCATCTAGGTTGGCTTGTCTTCCCTATGTGTAGGAGTTGACCAGCACTTGATAAGAAGGGCTGGCTCTCTCTCCATAGCAGTTGCTCCCACAGATGATGGCTATGAAGGCTTGGTTGGGATGGAAGCAGGATCAGTGATCTTGGAGTGCTGCCACTACTGGGTCTCTTGTGCCCATCTAACTGCTGGTGACTACTGGACAGCAGCTGCTGCTGTTAATGATGGAGAAGGTGGGCTCCCTTTCCACAATGATATCTGTGGAGGCTGGCAAGAAGTAGGTCTTGGCGGGTACCTGGGTTTCCAAAGCAGAAATGGTGGAGGGAGAGAGAGAGAGGGAGAGAGGGAGAGAGGCAGAGAGGGAGAGAGGGAGAGAAAGAGAGTCAGAGAGAGAGAGAGGGAGAGAGAGAGAAGAGAGGAGAGAGAGAGACAGAGAGAGAGAGGGAGAGAGAGAGAG
>NW_025380459.1:0-2744 GCF_016433145.1 Gracilinanus agilis | reverse complement strand
TACATTTATCTATCTATCTATCTATCTATCTATCTATCTATCTATCTATCTATTACATATATGTGCTCTATCCGCAGATAGAATTTAAGCTTTTTGAGAGGAGGGACTGTTTCATTTATGTCTTTTATCCTCAGTACCTAGCACAGTATCTGGGAGATGTAGCTCCTTGCTAAATGCTTATTGATTATTTGGCTTTGTTATTGTGAAGTGTCAGGAGATTATATTTCCTACAATGTTGAAAAAAATGCAAGCTCTATTTTACTCAGTAATTTAGTGTAGTTATTTTGTTCTTTAGGTTTCTTAACATTTACTAATTAATATATATGCTATATTTAAATAAATTTATATATTCTATATCCTAGACCAAGTGTCCTCATCTTCACCCTTGCTATTTTCCTGTCTGATCCATCTTCCAAAAGCTATTCTGCTCTGTCCTACCCAGATCTTGTGTCTTCATTTCCACCCCAGTCGTTTTCAATCAGATGCAAGTGTCTAACTTCCTCCCTCCTTTCTCCCGGATCCCCTCCTCCAGTTTCCTATTTAACCTAATCCACACTATCAAAGCCTCTGGAAAAACTCTCCAATGTTTGCCCAATTGTTCTGCTCTTCCTCAGTTAATCAAAACACCTTTCTTTGTTAACTCACCCCTGGGGGCAAGAGCTGTCTTGGGGTTTATATTTGTATTTCCCCTTCCCCACTTCTCCACCCCCACCCCCCACCCCCCTTAGGACGGTGCTTTAAGCACTTCAGGAATGCTTTTCATTGATTCTTTGTAAACAGGAATAAAAACGCCACCTATTTCACTAGTGTTGTAAGAATCAAATGAAATAACACAAGTAAAGCGGTTTGCAAATAGTAACCTTAAAGCACTATATAGATGCTAGCCATTCTTGTTCTATATGTGCACAAATATACACCACTTACAACATGAAGAGCCAGCATTTATATGAAACTTTCAGATTATTATTATCATCATTTTACAGATGCAGTTGAAGGAATGAAAAACATTTAAGTACTTACTATAAGCCACGCACCTTCCGGGAATAGAGATACAAAAGCTAGGACAATCGTTGTCCTCCAGGCATTCATTACATTCTATTGAAGGAAACAAGACTTATTAGAGAACCCGTGGACAAAGAAAGGTATTTTGGTTAGGGATGGTGAGAGAAACCAAAGGGCAAACTCATTGATTTTGGCTTCATTCCTGTTCCTGGAATAAGAAACTCCATCTCCTGACAGGGCATTTTCAATGTCTGTCCTCCGTACCTGAAAAGCTCTCCTTTCCCCTCTCTGCCTTCCTTGAAAAAGGTGATCCTTAATGTTAGTTCTTTCCCTCTGTGGATGAATTCCAACATATCCTTTCTATGTTCTGTTTGCACAGATTTGTTTGCATGTTGTCTCCTCTATTAGACTGAAAGCTCATTGAGAGCAGGGACGGTCTTTTACCTTTCTTTAAATCCCCAGCACTTAGCACGGAGGAGGCACTTAGTGTATAGAGACTGACTTGTTTAGGGCAAACCATTGACATTGGCCATTTTACCTTTTCTGGAACAAGAAACTCCATCTCCCGACTCTCGGCATTTTCAGTAGTATCCAAGATGCCTAGAATGCTCTCATCTCCGACTTCTTTCAAGCCCCAGCTAAAACCCCATCTTTCCTGCTCTCCCTTAATGCTAGTGCTTTCCCTGTGCTGATTAATTCCTACATATTTTTTTATTTGTATGTAGTTGTTTGTATGCTGTCTCCTCTATTAGACTGTGAGTTCCTTGAAGGCAGGGAGTTTTCCCGCCTTTATAGCCCTTAGTACAGCGTCCAGCACATACCGGGAAGTTATTATTGACTGACGCCCATTGAAACCCATCACCTTACAATTCCTCGAACAGGAAAGAAAGTCCAGAAGCTTAATAAATATTTTATTGACTGAATGGCCAGTGGAACAATAGGGCAGTCTTTTGACACCGGCCACTTCGCAGTTCTGCACACACCTATACATAAATGCACATATTATATATGTTTCTAAAGTCCACAAGGTGGCAACGGATCCCCAAGCCGATCCGACTTGGCGGATTTCAGGGCTTGGGACAGCGTCAAGAGGCCATGTGCCATCCCAGAACGGAGAAAGTCTGAACCCCAGCTGCGGCGGCAGGCGGCCCCAGGAACTGCATCAAGTAGCTCCAGGGAGAAGTCTGCCTTACTCAAGAAACCAGCCCTTTGTGAGCCCTAACCCAGGTTCACCAGCTGGGGTAGCTGCGGCGACCGTGATTGGTGGGGATTAAAAAAAAAAAAAAAAAAAAAAAAAAAAAGTCAGTTTCCTTAAAGTCGGGATGGATCAGTTTGTAACTGGTTGGACTCTCTGGGTCTTGCCAGGGCATCCAATCCTGCAGTCGTTTATTGATAATCTTCCAGTCCAGATAACAGCCCAATGGGGGCATTCTAAATTGGATCGTGATTGGTCGGAGGGAATTCCGCTTCCAGCAGTAGTAAACACACGACGACTCTCGGGGCCTAGGATTGGTTAGTGTCGAGGCTCTCAGAGTAAATCTCACCAGGTCGGGTGCCTTGCCTGGCCTCGTCCCGGCCCCACCCTCTCCCTTTGCTGATTGGTTACTGCATGACCGACTGGGGTGGGGGGAACGAGACTGTCGAATGTCACTTCCTGTGGCTGCCGCCGCCTCAGTTTCACAACGCCGCAGAGAGAAGGGACTGGAGAGTGCTGGGGCGGGTGGGGGGAGGGCAAAACTGGG
>NW_025380458.1:0-7469 GCF_016433145.1 Gracilinanus agilis | reverse complement strand
ATATATATATATATATATATATATATATAAAACAAATCCCTTCTGGGAGACTTGATTGCATCAGGATTCTCTTATAAGTAAGGGATTTTTCTGTTAATTGTTGGACATTTGTCTTGGGTCAATAATGAGACAGTGCCCCACATTTTCTCTGTAATTCCTTAGGGGCATCTGACTTGGGTTCATGACTTGAGACAGTGCCACTCCCCCTATTTCTTTCTCTCAATAAAGCATTATATTTTAAATGAAAAAAAAAAGATAGAGATATGGCATTTCTGAACTCTGTTTTGGCTTTGACAGTAGCTGTGGGCTATTACCTCCTACCAGAGGTGAACAGTACTCTCAGTCTTCTGATAATGGCCTATAGTTACTATGAGACTCTATAACAGAATTCAGGAACTGCATATGATGTTCATTCATGATATGATCATCATTCCTGTCTTTGCATTGCTTTCTTGCTCTGATCATCCAATGTTTCTCCATCCACACTTGCCAGATAAAGTCTCCATTTCTTTCCATCTCTCTCTTTTTTCTTCTGCATCTAGCTATTCTAAAAGAAAAAAAGTCCTGCCAACTTTTGCTCATGAGACATTCATAACATCTTTTTTTGAAAAATGGGTGCTTGGGGGCAGCTAGGTAGTTTAGTGCAGTGATGGGCAAATTTTTTTAAAGAGGGGGCCAAAGGAAAGGAAATGCTCATCTGTCAGTCTGTTTCTAAGGCAACTCTTTTGAAGTTTCATTGCATTGTATCCTTCTCATTGTATTCTTTAAATTAGGACTAATGTTGTGAGGTGGATAAAACATTTCAGGGGGCCCATATCTGGCCCACAGGCCATAGTTTTCCCATTGCTGGCTTAGTGGATTGAGAGCCAGGCCTAAAGGCAAAAGGTCCTGGGTTCAGATCTTACCTTAGACACTTCCTAGTTGTGTGACCCTGGGCAAATCACTTTACTTCCATTGCCTAGCCCTTATTGCTTTTCTGCCCTGGAACCAATAAACAATATTAATTCTAAGACAGAAGGTAGGGGTTTTTAAAAAATGGGTGCTTGGCAGTTCATCTGATTGGTTAATCAGAGTCTGATATAGGTAGAGTCACCAGGCATGCTAATGGGGGATTTAGTCCAGAGACTCAAAATGAATAGATTCTCTTTGGGCCTTCAAGCACTGTGGAAACATGAAAGTCCTATAGAGAAGCCCTCTATATATGGAATATATTCATATGAAGGTGGAGGAAGAAAAAGAAGTACCAGAGGAGGCTGATGTGTGTATTAAAAGATGAGAAACAGAAAGATGCACAAAACTGGTGTCAAACTCAAATATAAGCATATAGAAAGATGATCTCTGAATTCAAGGAGTTTACATTCTAATGGAAGGAACCAACACATAAAAGGAGCTCTAAAACTATGGACGGGGATGGGAGGTGGGGAGAAGGTACTTGCACTGGGGCATGGTGGAAGAGTCCAGAGAATTAGTAGCAGAGCTGACGAAAGAATGAAGTAGTGAGCTGGTTTGAATATTTCCTCAAAATGGAACACCTGAAGGAACTTGCCATCAGAGGAATGGGCGGGAGGAGTAGAGGGATCTTCTAGTTGGAGAAGTCTCCTGGGAAACTCTGTAGGTAATTTTCTAGATGAGGACACTGAGTTTCAGAGAGGTAAAGAGGCTCACTTTATTTTTCTAGAAAGGAATCCTCATTTTTGGAATTATTGCATAGAAATGGTTAGTAGCCAATTAGCTGTCTATCTTGATGGGCTGAATAGCATCCTTGCTGTTGAATGTTTTAATGAAAGCTTTCGTATCATCCCCCCCCCCCCACACACACACACTGGACTTATAATTTCATTACCAGAGGGAGCTTCTATTGAAGAAATTTCTTCTGCCTATATAGATACCTGCTCTGCAAGTTATAGCCTTAGAGAAGGGGCCCAGATTCACACAACTAGTATGTGTCAGAGGTTGAACTTGAATCCTTCCCTCAATGCTGGAGGGTAGCTTGCTAGTGACTCTGGCATGCTCCCATACAAAATCCATTGAACAAAAGTCACTTCAGTCCATAGTGGAAAATTCTGAATTAACATTACAAGAAGTCACAAGTTTAGACTACTGAAACAGTAAAGAACCTAAAAGTCAGGCAGCGCCCTGCATTGTGGCAGGCTAAGTGTTCTGTTACCAGAAAAACAATGCCCTCCGGAGCTGTAAAGCCCGAAGAGCCTATTCACTCTAGCATAGTCTGTGCCAGTCCTGTGTGAAACTGAAAAGTAATTATGGTTTGTTTTCAGAGGCTTCCAGGTCCTATAAATGTGTGTATGACCTAGTTCATGCACAGACATATATACATGCAAACACATAACCTTCCACTCTTTACAAATGAAGCTTGTCTTGCCTGGTCAGGGCTCTAAGCCATCAGGGCTTGTCTCTTTTACAGTTTCCCCTCCCCTTCCCTGAAATGTTCCTCCCCTGGTCTCAGATTCTCTGTGCCTTCCCTCGTGGTGTCCAAGGTAACAACTGTCCAATCTAGGAAACTCATCCTGATGTGTAAGAAAGATAGGGCAAGATAGGGAAAAGTTTGGTAACTAAGGTGTGTCGGTCCAACTACAATGATAGCAACACTAGTTACTGAGCTGGATGGGCCCCAAGAGGTCATCTAGTCTGACTGCTTCATTTTGCAAGTGAATAAACTGAGCCACAGAGTTCAGTGACTTTGTATGAGCTCATACACATAGCCAGTAGTGACAGCCTCTGATTCTCAATCTAGCCTTGTTCTAGGCTGCTTCCCTAGTAAGTAGCAGAGAAAGACCATAACAAGCTGAGCAATAAAGAGGGGAGATGTATTCAGGGATATGCCAGGTCTAGTGAGGGCTCTCGAATGAAATTCCTGCCCTGCCTCACTGAGGTCTATCTACTCTGTATGTGAGGTAGGCTTAAAAAGCAAATGGTTCCCACCAACCCCTGGGCAAACAAAAATCTCTTTCCATTTTCTCATCTTATTAAATCTTTCTCTTACTTTTCTGTGATGGTTCCCTGACTAGATAGCCCAATAATCTCAGTCTTTCCGTTAGATATTTATTTCACTTCTAAGTCTCCTTCCCTAATAGCTATTGAATCCTTACAAAAGACTTTGGCCTAGATTCAGTCATGTTTTACTCTATGCTGACCTTATTATTTCTTGCTTTCTACCTCCATCACCTGTGTAGTACACTTCCTGGTTGGACTACCCAAAGTTCTACTGATGACACCCTATTGGTTCCACAATCCACAGCAGCAGCTGGCTTGGGTGGTGACCCCTACGGCCATCTTTCCATATGAGGAAACGTTATTTTTTTTTTACTCATCAAACAAGTACTTTATTATCCCTTATTGACAAGTCCATAGATGAGAAGAAGCCTAGTGCGGAGAACTGCATTGGATATTACAAGGGGAGATCACAAGGAAAGACTTATGATGGTCAGGGTCCTCAGGTATGAAACAAAGATCACTTTTCTAATCTTGGGGTTTTTTAGGTTGTCACAGATTATAGAATTTTAGAGTTAGAAGAGCCCTCATTGATCGTCTAGTCCAATCATTGTTGTTCATCTTTCATTTTTTTTTTTTTAGACGTTACCTTCCGTCTTAGAGTCAATACTGTGTATTGGTTCCAAGGCAGAAGAGTGGTAAGGGTAGGCAATGGGGGTCAAGTGACTTGCCCAGGGTCACACAGCTGGGAAGTGTCTGAGGCCAGATTTGAACCAGAACCTTCCATCTCTAGACCTGGCTCTCAATCCACTGAGCTACCCAGCTGCCCCCCATCCTTCATTTTCAAAGAGGATCAAAGACATCCTGGGGTGAGGTCTTGATTTGTGGGTGAATTAGATTTAAGCGATGCAGAGTTGCACAAAGCTTTTGGCCTCAATCTCTCTTCCAGAGTCATCACAGTCCAATGGTAAGATAAAAGTCTGGGTGACAAAGCAATGGCCAAGCTCTAAGTGCCTCACAGCACTTGCTTCAGTTGCCCATTCCACCAAGGGAAGTCTTCACGTGTTTGGGGTAAATGTCTCCTTAGCTCACTGACAGGTTTGAGACTTGTCGATTACCCTCTCAATCTGGTTCAGCCCATCTGCCAAGACAGTTTTATTGGGATGTGGCCATTGCACATTCTATAGTTTTTTGGAGCCACAGATGAGAATGAGGCTCAGAGTGGAAGAGCAGCCCTGAAAAGGACTTGGCAAGCCTGAACAGTAGAGGTGCTAGTCCTTCATGAAAAAAGGAATCCTCATTACAATATACTTGATAAATGTTCATCCAATCTCTGCTTAAAGGCTTCCAGTGAGAGGGAGCCCATTACATTCCCAGGCAGCCCATTTCAATTATAAATGGCTCGAATTGTTAGGAAGCTTTTCCTTTCATCAAGTCTAAATTTCTTTGCAATTTCCACACATTGCTCCTGGGTCTGTCCTCTGGGAACAAAACAGAACAATTCTAATCTCTGGGAGACAGCATGGTGAAATGAAAAGAGCCCTGGATTTAAAGTGTGATCACCTAGGATCATACTCCAACTCTGACATTTATTGAAAGTGTGACATTAGACAAATCACTTGATTTCTATAGATCTCAGTTTCCACATCTATAAACTAGGGGGTTGGACTAAGTAACTTCCAAGGACTCTTCCAACTCTATATCTATTATACCTTTCCACATGACAGCCCTTCACACACTTGATGGCATTTTTTGTGTCCTTCCTGAGGCTTTAGCAGTAGTTCCCAAACTTTTTTAGCCTACCGCCCCCTTTCCAGAAAAAATATTACTTAGCCCCCTGGAAATTAATTTTTTAAAAATTTTAATGGCAATTAATAGGAAAGATAAATGCACCTGTGGCCATCACCACTCTCCTGGATCGCTGCAGCACCCACCAGGGGGCTGTGGTGCCCACTTTGGGAATCACTGCTTTATAGGATAAATAATCCAGGCTCCTGAAGGGAACAGTTTCCTTTCCTATGTCATGGGGGTTGGGGCTCAGCTACCAGTCTCTGGATTTATTTTCTGGGCTGGAACTGCTTCTAGAGGAGGCCCTTAATAAAATTAGTTTTTTTTAAAGCCAAGTAGTCCCTTTTAATGGAAGACTTGCAAAAGGGTTATCCTTTGGCAGATCACATGTGCTAATAGTTTTGATCATAAAATGTGGTGACCATAGAAATTAGGACATAGAAACCTTGTATGGGGCATATCCTGGAAGTGTGAAGTCAAGGTAGTGGGAGAGAGGCCATCTGCTTACTACCATGCCTGAGCTAGAGAGTTTCATTGTTCCTGAGAGAACAATCACCTGTTACTGGCTAAGCAACTGCTTTCCCTTCCCAGCCTACAACTGCTAAGCAAGACAGAAAAGGACTGACTCTTCCACAAAAATACTGACCACCTTCACAGCCAAAAAAGCCTGGATTTGGTCCAATGTTCAGTTCTGCATTCTTTTACCTTTCTAATAAAGTACTTAAAGAAGTAGGTGGAATTGGAAAGGAAAAGAAGGCTAATATTTCCACCAACTTCCAGATTTCTTCATCACAATTAATGTTGCTTGTCTGGTGTGTTCACTATTTATAATTCTGATATTCCTCTCTCTGAACCATGAGCCATATGAAAAAAATACTTTGCTATTTGTTAATATTATATGAATCCAGATTTATGCAGCTGGAAAATGTCTAACACAAAACTTACTCTAGAAGTTAGACTAACCTCAGAGATGTACTAGGGAAACCAGAGACAACAGCAAGGAATGTTTAGATTCCAACCACGTCTTATTTGGGGTCAACCCCCAAAACTTGTGTTTTGGGTCTGTCTAACAGTTTTTGACTTCACCCAAATTTTATCGAATGTTTATGCTTATCTGCTAATATCTCTGCCTAACAGCTTTTGACTTCACCCAAATTTTATTTAACGTTTATGCCTATCTGCTAATATCTCAAGCAACTTTTTCTAACATTAGCCACTCAGCTGCTTGTCCCTGAACTCTGTATGGTGTAAACCTTATAGAGGCTCAACACAGTAGCCACACCTTTTCCTAATATCTTTTCTGCCAAATGCTTTACTATAATTCTTTCTAAAGTTTTTTTTTTTTTTTTTTTGGTTTGGGTTTTATTGTTGCCTGACAAACCTCTGAATGTGAAGGATTCTAAATGTCACTAATTTATTTTTATTTAGAATATTTTTCCATGGTTCCATGATTCATGATCCTCCCTCCTCCACCACCACCCCCCCAAAGCCGACAAGCAGTTCCACTGGGTTATACATGTATCATTGCTCAAAACTTATTTCCCCGTTATTCATATTTGCAATAGAGCGATCTTTTAACATCAAAACCTTAATCACGTTTCTATTGCACTACATGATCAATTGTATATTTTTTTCTAATGTATTTCTGGTTCCATGGTTCTTTCTGTTGGCTATGGATAGTGTTCTTTCTCCTAAGGCCCTCTGGATTGTCCTGGGTCATTAAGTAGAGAAGTTTATTACATTCAATTGTGCCATAGTTTATCAGTCTCTGTATACAATGTTCTCCTGGATCTGCTCCTTTCTCTCTGCATCAAATCATGGAGGTTGTTCCAGTTAAATGTGACTAATTAAAAGTAATTTTTCAGTTATTTTATTGAACTTATAAAGACCAAGTATGAAGTAGAAAGCACTGTTATATCTTCAATTGAAACTCTTGTATGTTTTATAACACTGACACCCTCACAATTTTACATTCATTTCATCATCCTTGTCACAACTCCTAAGTCTTTGAGATTCTTTGTTTTACTTTGTAAAAAAAGAAATGTGAAGAATAGAATTTGGATTATTTTCAAAATGTCAGAACTTTAAAATGCCTAAGTCGTTTCATTTATTCATGGTATTAATTTATATCTCTTCTGGTTCCTCACTCCTCTGAAACATATTTTTCATTCTTACCCCAAGTTCTAGTCTTTCCACCCCCATCCCACCTCTGCTTTCCCAAGCTCTCCCTGCTCTGGCCTTGTTTTATTTCTTCCAAAATCTTGACCTGTTAGTTGTCTCATTCAACTTTACACTGTCCATACATTGTCCCTTATGTGACTATAATAATGAAAAGGAAAAGAATGTTGAAAGGCTACATTTTTTCTTTAAACAAAACAACTATACCTTAACAGATGTTCACAGCTAAGCACTTTACAAATATTATCTCATTTGCTCCTCACAACCAACTTACAAGATAGATATTATTATCGCCATTTTACAGCTGGAGAAATAGAGACAGATGGACATTAAATGATTTGCTAAAGATCAACTAGTTAGTGTTAGAAGTGGAATTTGAAGCCAGATCTTCATGACTCTGAGTCTATACTTCACACTGGCCAGTGTGCCATGCTGCTTCTCTAAATGATTAAAATTATATTAAATAGCTAAATCTCTTTATAGATATGTGTATGTGTGCATATATATATGTGTATATATATATATGTGTATATATATGTGTATATATATATATG
>NW_025380457.1:0-11323 GCF_016433145.1 Gracilinanus agilis | reverse complement strand
TTGTACCTTCTTAGTAACAACACTAAGACAAAAGGGAAAGGGTTAAGCAAACAGGGTTAAATGACTTGCCCATGATCACACAGCTAGGAAGTGTCTGAAGCTAGATTTGAAACTAGGACCTCCCATTTCCAGGTCTAATTTTCTATCCCCATAGCCACCTAGAGGCTCCTAAGGAATATATTATCTATTTTTCCACCACACAGGTTTTAAGATCATATGGTTCCTCCCTCAAGGATTGTTGATTGAAAAAAGTTTAGCTAATTTTATTTTCCTCTTTTGGTTTGGTTGTGTTAGTTTGGGGAAGCAGATAAAGTAAGAGACAACATTTTTAACGTACCGAAAAATATGTCATTTCAGTCTGACATGTGGTACAAAGATAACAAGATGAAAAGTGGTCATTTTAAAATAAATATTTATGACAACTTTTATGGCACATCACATTTTGGAATTTCTACCTCTTTTTACAAAATTGGAGTCAAATCCATTATGGTTTAATGGACTTATCATAAAGAAATAAAGCTATACAATTTTCCCTTGAAATCCACTTACTTAAATAGTCTAGTAAACTAACATTATTTTTGAAAGTAGTGTTTCATCCATTAAAACATAACTTGGTTTTCTGACTCTGGAGATTATTCCATTGCACTACTCTTCACTGTTCGAATATATTACTTAGTTGTTTTAGGATGAAATCTAAGATGCAGTAGGAAAAATGACATCATTTAACAGCCTAAGATTAATGACATCACAAACTGCCTGTTCTAGCCTAGTTAAGACAATTCTGATGGTTGTCATTTTCTCTCCCTTCCTTCCCTCCTTTTCTTCCTTTGCTTGCTTGCTTGCTTGCTTCCTTCCTTCCTTCTTTCCTTCCTTCCACCCTTACCTTTTGTCAGCATCAATTCTAAGACAGAAGAGTAGTAAGGACTAGACAGTTGGGGTTAAGTTACTTGTCCAGGGTCACACAGCTAGGAAGCATCTGAGGCCACATTTGAACCCATGTCCTCTGGACTCCAGGCCTGGTGATGGTTACATTTTCAAAAAATTCAAATCAATAAGCTAAAATATAGATAAACTTTAAAATTCTGCTATACATAAGCTGGAGAGGCAGAATAGTTAGTATGGAGGGTTAGCCTTGGCCTCTAGAAGACCTGGTTTCCACTCCTATTTCTCATTCATTCTGACTTTGTGATCAAGAGCAAATCATCTAACTTCTCAAAGTTTCCTATACCCAGGAAACTTGGTAAGATTCTAAGTTAAATGTAAGTTACCAATATGTCTTAGTGGAAACCATATCGTATTGACTTCTCACACACACAGGCAACCCCACTCTCCAGTATAAGATGCTTTTTCTCATTCAGAAATATCTCAAGGCAGTGTAATCATTAGGAACATTATAAAGCTGTAATGTGTAGGGGATCAAGAGGTCTTAGGTTTAGGGGGTGAAAAAGACCTTGGAGGTTCAGCCAGTCTTCATTTTAAATGAAGAATGGAGACACAGATTGATAAAGAGACAGAGTCACACAGATAGTAAGGGCCTAAATCCAGATTCTCTGACTCCTCCGGATGGTACTTTATCCTAATGCTGATTAACTGTCTGGTTAATGAATGACAATTGAAAGTATCCTTTGCTTTGGATTTTAAGCAGAATCAAAGTGTTTAAGTATATCTAAATGTATCCAGAAGTGATTGTAATTCCACACAAAATCTGATTGTACATAAATGGGGGTAACATTTAAATTCTCTTAAATTTTATAATTTTGTAGCAAAAATTTGATGTTCTTTCCTTTTTTTTTAGTATTTAACATGGACAATAGCAAAATAGTAGTGTTCTAACCAAATTTTTTACAAATAAAGCCGAGAGTGACCTTGCGACTCTTTCAAGATCCTACAGTGAATTAGTGGTCAAACTGGGAATCAAACTCAGGCTTACTTGACCCCCATCTGGGCCGTTTCCATTTCAATACTCTAGTACTTCGGCAACATGTCATTTCATGTAGATGGTAGACTCACAATCACTTAGGAGAAGGTCTTTGAGTATTATTGTGGCTAAAAAATTCATCACTCTGGCCAGTTTGATGATGAGCTTCTCTAAAAACAGCTGTATTGGTTGGCCCTTAGAAGACAGACATAGAGTCTATCCTTGGCCCTAGAGTCATAAGCTTAACAACCTGGTAGGAATGGATAAAGTTTTAGTCACTCCGATTACCTCCGCAACATGAACAGGCATGAAGAGTAAGGTTTTAGTTGGGTGAGGGAGTGGGAGAGAGGAAGAAATTCTTAGCATTTTATTTCTGCTGTTAACACTAAGTAGAAAAAATACTCATTTCTAATGTTGTATTATGGAAAAGGAAAAAACTTACTTTAAGGTGTGGCATTCTACTTGTTTTATAAAGTCAGCCAGCTTGGCCAGTAACTAATATTTATTTATTTATTTTTAGATATCAGGAACTAAGAATAAAAAAATTAAAAATGAATTCTTCCCCTCAAGCTTATATTTCTTTTGAGGGAACCAACCGGTGCAGATTTAAATACATATGAAATGTATTCAAAGTAAATACCATGTAAGTTCAGAGGTGAAGGAAAGAATACACTGATGCTTGGGAAAACCAGGAAAGACCTCATGTAGGAGAAGTACCAAGGATTCTATGAGCTATAGGTGAGGAGGAAGTGCACTTCAGGCATGAAGGATAGACTGTGCCAAAACATGGACACAGATGGAACATCAAGTGTAAGGAAAAGCCTGAAGGCCAGTTTGGTTCGTTTGGAGTGCATAAAGGGGAATCTGCATGTTCTTCCCATATGTGTACTATGAACATTGTCCCTTCATTTCATTTTGTTCCATTAATGGAACACCGACTTCTATTATCTCTGGCACACTACCTTGTAAAGTCTGCTATAAAAAAAATCAGATGCCTCTTAGATCATCAGATGTCATGACTTAGAAGTGTAGTCATACATGAAAATTGAACTTTATTCTATGTCCTTCAATAAGTCTGGAAATAAGGCAGAGGCAGAGATGTCCTAGGCAGCTTGAGGTTGTAGTTTGGGCATGTAGTCTTGAAAAGGTTCACCAATACTGCCTAGACCCTAACAGTCATGGTGATGATTAAAGGTTTGGTGCAATTTTTCTACTTCAGAAAGATGGATTTCCGACAGTGACTCTTTCAGGAGATCATCTGTAGGGGATCTGGATTTTTTGAGCTGCTTGTTGCATACATGTAACCAGTCTATAAATAACCTTACTCTTAGCATGATTCTAAAGAAAACCCTCCAAAACACACACATGCAAACATACAGAGTATCTATTCTGCCTTATTCATTTACTGTTCATAAATATCTCTCCTTTCCCTTTTCAGGGCTGCCCTTGAGTTTCATCTTAACCTAGCTGAACTGTATCCAAATGTTCCAGGGGAAGTAGGGACAGATCTCTATAGAACTAGGATTTAGTGTTTGTCTTAGACTTTATCTAGCATGACCCTCTCTTTTTACAGAAAAGAAAACCAAGATCCAGGTCAGGGAAGTGACTTGTACCAGGACTCATAGTGAAAATTCAAAACCAGGCTTTTTTACTCTAAAGTTGATATTTTTCTCATGATGCTCCTAACTGAAGGAAGCCTTTGGATTGTTCTGTTGAAGGTGTAAGATAGGAGATCATCACATGCGAAGCCTTTACCAGAAACCTCTAGCCACTTAGGGCCAAAATTAAATGAAGACTTTGAGCCAATCTTTCTTGAAATAAATTTCCACTTTCATGGAGTTGAGGACCACCTGCATTTCTACTCCCACAGTTCTTTCTCTTGATATGGATAGCATTCCTTCTCATAAGTCCCCTAGATCATTGCATTGCTGTTAGTAGCAAAGTCGATTACATATGATTGTCCCACAATGTTTCAGTCTCTGTGTACAATCTTCTCCTAGTTCTGCTCATTTCACTTCACATCAGTTCATTTTCACCTTGTATGGAAATCAAGCAGTTAATTGTTCCATATTGCACAATAGCATTCCATCACCATCAAATACTACAATTTGTTTAGCCATTCCCAAATTGAGGGACACCCCCTTATTTGATCATGGAATGTGTTGATGGATCTTCTAAAAAAACTTTAATCAAAATGTTTGCTAAAAATGCACTGGAATCAGAGTCAAATTCCCTTCAACTCTCAATCTAGTTCTCAACAGGAACTACCAATTAGACAGTTCAAACTGGATACCACACAGGCATTCCACACTTATTATGTCTAAAACAGAACTCATTATCTTTCCCTTCTCCACCTGCACCCCTCTTTCAAACTTCCATGTTACTGGAAAGGGCATCATCATCATCCTTCTATTCACCCAAGTTTATAACCACCTCAGTGACATCCTAGAATCCAAAGTATCCAATCAGTTAACAAATATTGCCATTTCTGTCTCCACAGTATCTCTTCAATAGGTCCCTTTCTCTTTACTCTCTAGGGTAGCTAGTGGCACAGTGGAGAGAGCACAGGTACTAAAGTTGAAAGACTCTTCTTCCTGAAATTCAGTCCAGCTTCAGACACTTACAAGATATATGACCCTGAGCAAGTCACTTCACCATGTTTGTCTTAGTTTCCTCATCTATCACATGAGCTGGGGAAGGAAATGATAAACCACTCTTTGCCAGGAAAACCCGAAATGGGGTTATGAAGAGTTGGACACAAATGAAATGACTGAACTACAATAACAGCAATCTCTCTAGTTGAAGTTTTTATAACTTTTTGCCTATATAACTTCAGATGTTTCCTATTTGACCTCTTTGCCTCTGATATTTTCTCCTTTTCCAATCTAACCTCCACTTAGCTGCCCAAGTAATTTTCCTAAAGCACAGTTCTGAGCATGTCATGTCATTCCTCTACTCCGAAAACTCCAGTGGTTCCCTATCATCTCTATAAACCCCTGGTGCTTGAGATTTAGATTTCTTCACAGCCTAGTCTCTTCCTCTTTCCAGTCTTTTTACATAAGTCCCAAGGCAGCTATGTGGTTGGACCAGCATAGAATTCTGGAGTCAGGAAGACTGAGCTCGAATCTGCCCTTGGACATTTACTAGCTTCTTGACCTTGGGCAAGTCACTTAACTCCTATTTGTCTCAGTTTTCTTATCTGTAAAAAGTTGAAAATAATAGTACCTACTTCCCAGAATTTTGTGAGGATAAAATGAGATAGTATTTGTAAAGTGTCTAGCACATGGTAGGCTCTTGATAAATGCATCTTCCCTTCCCGTGTACTCTATGGTATAGTTATGCTGGCCCACTTGATATTCTTTTTTCCTTTTTTAAACTCTTACCTTCTGTCTTAGAATAGATATTAAGTATTGGTTCCCAGGTAGAAGAGTGGTAATTGGGGATAAGCAGCTTGCCCAAGGTCAAACAGCTAGGAAGTGTCTGAGGTCAGATTTGAACCCAGGACCTCCTATCTTCAAGCGTGATTTTCTATCTACTGAGCCACCCAGCTTCCCCAGTCTTCTTCATATGAGACAATCTATAGCCTGTCTTCAGGTCCTGGCACTAATGGCCTGGCATTTTCTCCCTCTTTCCTTCTTCCTTTGGGGATCTCTGGTTACCTTCGAGGTTCAGTTCCTGCATCAGCTTCTGCCAGAAGCCTTTGCTGATTCCCCCCCCCCCGTATTATCTGATTTGCCTTCACAAAATATCTCATGTTTGTTGTTTATATATTCTGTAAATGTACAGCATCAGCACGGCATAGGCTTGAATACAGGAAAACCATAGGACAGTGCCTGATACTTAGTAGGTGATAAATTCATGTTAATTGATGGATCCTGTTACATTAAAATACTCATGAAAATTGGACTAAAATGTTGGAAGCTTGGGTCCTGTGAGAAGCCATATTTAGAGGCAAAAACCAGGAAAATGTGTCTTTGAAAAGGAGGAAGGGAAATACTTGGGTGGTCAGGAAATAATCGGGTTGCCTCCTGAACCTATAAAACAGCTAACTTGTCGGTGGGTCCAGCCACCCAGATGAAGCAGCCAGTTCATACTCCTTGGCCAAGGCTGAGTCCAGAACTGCTAACTTGGATGGAGGAGGGTAAAATGGACAGCCATCTGCAAACAGGCATCCAGGCCACTTCCCAGACTTCCTAAGGAAAGGGATTTCTCCAAAAGGGATTCTAGGATGGTTCTTATCTCAGAAAATTAAAGTGAAAGGAACATTTAGTCATTTACTTGAACTGAACATTTTCCTCTCAAGAGAAGGTTATTGTTGGGGGAAAAAATAAGAACTTAAATGGCTCATTAGCTTTACTTAATAATATTTTGGTGGAGAAAGAAATATTTCTATTGGCTAGTGATTTTGCTCCTTTATATTGGTTGCCTCCATGAGAGATACCGACAGTCAACCCATCACCAACTCAATTATTTCAGGCACCCCAGAGATCTAGGAGAAGGGTGGACTTGTTTAAGGAGATGGGTAATCAGATATAAAGGAAATGAATCGCCTGTCAGAATAACAGTTAATAACAATAGTAATGATATCTATCATTTATTTACCAATGATAATGTGCCAGGCTAAATGCTTTACAATTATTATCACATTTGAGCCTCACAGCAATCCGGAGAGGTAGGGGCTATTACTATCCTCATTTTGCTAATGAGGAAAACTGAGGCAAATGAAGGATTGTAATGATTTGAAATAATAACAATAGCTCACAATTATGTAGCACTGGACAATTTGCAAATTACTTCATAGACATTATCTCATTTGATCCTTACAACTAGAGATAAAAAAGCAAGTTTCAGAGAGGTCAAATGATTCATTAGGGGCATAAACTAGTATACATTTCTAAACTAAGACCTGAACCCATGTCTTCTTGGCTCCAAGGCATATTACATTGGCTCACAGTCCTCTTAGGATATACAAGCCCCTTTTCACACTGATCATACCTAATCTTTGTATAGCACTTAAAGGCAAAGTACACATAGAAACTTTTTTGATTCCTGAAATAACCTCATGAAGTAGGTGCTATTATTATCTATATTTTACAGATAAAGAAACTGAGGCTCAGGAACTTGCTTATAACCAATAGATAACATAATAGTAAATATATGAGTTAGCATTTGACTGTAGGTCTTTTAAACTCCAGATCCACAATTCTATTTTCCTACCAAACTGCTTCAGTACAAAATTAGGGGCAGTATTAACTTAGAGATAATAATATGCAATAAAGTGAATATTTCTAAAAGCATGTCACATGCATTTTTCAATTTCCCAGTGCATATATAATATTGTGTTTATATTGCACTGTAGTCTATTAGGTGCTCAATAGTATTATAACTTAAAAAAATTTCCAGGCAATTTGGATCTATGCTCAAAGGGCTATAAAAGAATACCTACCCTTTGATCCAGCCATACCATTGTTGGACTTGTACCCCAAAGAGATCATAGATAAACAGACTTGCACAAAAATATTTATAGCTGCGCTTTTTGTGGTGGCAAAAAACTGGAAAACGAGGGTATGTCCTTCAATTGGGGAATGGCTGAACAAACTATGGTATATGCTGGTGATGGAATACTATTGTGCTAAAAGGAATAAAGAACTGGAGGAATTCCAGGTGAACAGGAAAGACCTCCAGGAACTGATGCAGAGTGAGAGGAGCAGAGCCAGAAGAACACTGTACACAGAGACTGATATACTATGGTAAAATCGAATGCAATGGACTTCTGTACCAGCAGCAATGCAATGACACAGGACAGCTCTGAGGGATTTATGGTAAAGAACACTACCCACATTCAGAGGAAGGACTGCAGGAGAGGAAGAAAAACAACTACTTGAACGCATGGGTTGAGGTGGACATGATTGGGGATCGAAAGTACCACACCAATGCAACTATCAACAATTTGGAAATAGGTCTTGATTAATGACACATGTTAAAACCAGTGGAAATGCATATCGGCCAGGGGAGGGGAGGCGTTGGGGTGGGGGGTGAAGGGGAAAGTAAGAGCATAAATCTTGTAACCATGTTAACTTTTCTAAAATATAAATATTAATAAATGTTTAAAATTTTAAAAAAAATTCCATACCTTAATTTAAAAATACTTTCTTGCTAAAAAATGCTTTTATCTAAACCATAATAGATTTGAAATCTTTTTGCCTTGATGTTGATGACTGCTGATCAATCAGGGTGGTGTTGCTGAAGGTTGGATTGACTATGGCTATTTCTTTTTTTATCAAAATTTTTTCAATTACATGTAGAAACAATTTTTGATCATTGTTCCCTGACATTTTGCAATTCAGATTTTCCCCCTCCCTCTCAACTCCCCCTCCCTGAGGCAGTAAATAATCTGATATATGTTATAGTAGTGCTTACATGCATTACATAACTCCATATTCCCTATGATGTAACTGAAGACACATATCACATATACAATAAAAAACTTATGAAGGAAATAAGTGGAAGCTGGCATGGTTTGATCTACAGTCAGACTCCAATAGTTCCTTTTTTAGCTGTGGATAGTGGGTTTTTTTTTGTTGTTGTTGTTGTTAAAATAATCATCACCACCAATTTCTCTTTTTGAATGTACAATTGTCAACTTTTCTTTTAAGATAATGAACACAGCTAGAAGTAATTACTTTTTCACCTCCAACACATTGAATATATGTGAAATTATTGATTCCTGATCCAGATATTATTGATATAATCCAATTTGAGACAAAAAAAGGTTTACAGTCAAATATTTCTGGATGGAGTAAGATCAGTAATCTGTCTGCCTGACCCCAACAGAAGTTTGCCAAACAACTTAATTTCTGGTCAGGTTAGTTTTGAAACTATCTCCTGGAATGTTGTTCTGCTACTTATTTGCAAAACTAGTCTCTTTTCAATACAGCATTGAGTTAGTTTACCAAGATTTTATCCAGAAATTTAAAAATAGCCTGCAACTTCATCACCAACATTTCTTTTCCAGTTTTCATGCTGTTCCTTTGAAAGACAAAATTTCAAAATATTTCCTTATTTAGTCATTTGAATTGAAGGATGATATTTTAAATTTAATTTTTTACATACTTACACATACATATTCATGTAGATATAAATATACTATATATGAAATATTTAATGAATGTTTATATACTTTTCCTTGTTGAATAAAATATGAGGTACCTGAACTAATCTTAGTAGATACATTATACAATACTCTCTTTTATGTATTTCTCGGTCTACCCAAACTAGCTTTCTTGTTGTTTGTTACACATAATAATGGCTCTTCAACTTCTATGTCCTTGTATAGATTGTGCCCAGTGCCTGGGATTTATTCCCTTCTCATCTTGCTCTCTTAGAATCTGTAGTTTCCTTTAAAGCTTAGCTCAAGCACCACCTCCTACTTGAGTTCTTTCCTGATTCCCTTAAATGCTAGTGTTTCCTTCTCCCCTATTATTTTGTGCTTATTATATATTTTCATAGATTTTATATATATATGTATATAGGTGACAGGTAATGGTGGGAGAGCTGGGTATGATGAACTGTTAGTCCTCCACTGAGAATGGACCCCTCAGCATGCATAAAATTTGCTTCCCTTTTCCTTTTGGGGGTGCAGTTTCTCGAACAGCTCATCACGTTAGAGATGTCGTTTCCCTTTCGAAGCAACTCTTGGAATACTTTTTTGGGATACTGTTTGCTTTTCAAAGCCACTGTGGAAAAAATGGACATAACCAAGGTCATGGGAAGAGAGAGTAAAAATGTCCATGATTTGGTCTCTTCGTTGTTTGCTCTTCCTACTAGCTTGTGTTTAGAAGTATGTGAATCTGAAATTCATAGGGGAGGTTTGTAATTGGTTAGTACTCCTCTTTTCCACTTGGTCTACTCTCCTAACTAGCTTTCAAGCCCTCAGGTTTAGTCTGACTCAACCACTTTGTCTCTCTAGAATAAGCATTCTGCCTTTCCTGTCTCTCTCTTCTCTCTCCTTTTGTCTGTCTGTCTCTTCTCCTCTTCTTTCTCACTCTTCTCCCCTTCCCTACTTTTAGATGTCCACTTCTGCTCTAGGGCTCTAGATTCCTGCTATTCTCTGAAAGACTGTTATGCTCTATCTTAGCAGCTGTCTACTTGCAACTACATCTGCCTCTCCTCTCTCATCATTTTCTTCAGCTTCCTCAACTCTCAATTCTCTGGTCTAACTGCTACTAGCAAATCCTTTTCTCCAAAAAAGTGGGAGGGGAAGTTGAGTTTGAGGGCCAAGATCAGCTTATCATTCATGCAACATCAGGTATAATATTTCCTTTTAAGCCTCTATATTCCATGTCTCCTGTGAGTTGGATTGAAAGACCTGATATGTACCTTCCCCATTGGCAGTAAGCTTCTCGAGGGAAGGGATTGTTTATTTCCTTGTATCTGCAATACCTAGCACGGTGTTCAGCATCTGATGGACTTTTAAGAAATGTCTACTGATTGGAGAATTTTCATTGGATTTTCCAAAGGGAAAGAAAATTACCCCTCAGACAACAGGAAAATATAAAAAGCCAGGAGAATTTCACCAAAAAAAATTGGCAGACTAAAATATTGGCTTAGCATATGTGATATTTATAAGACTATGTAGCCATGTCCCTTTGTTCCCAGAGTATATATAGATGGTTCAGTGGATTGAGAGCCAGCCTAGAGATGGGTTCAAATCTGGCCTCAGATACTTCCCAGCTGTGTGACCTTGGGCAAGTCACTTAATGCCCATTGCCTAAACCTAACTGCTCTTCTGCCTTGAAACTGATACTCAGTATTGATTCTGAGACAGAAAGTAAGGGTATGCGTGTAAGTAAGTAAGGGTGTGTGTGTGTGTGTGTGTGTGTGTGTGTACACATATGCATTCATATATAAAATATATATATGAGTACATATATTAGTACACATATGTTTTTATATGAATGGTATCACTAATTAGTTGTATGACTTCCAGCATGTTATTTTACTCCTCTGGGACTCAGTTGCTCTACCTATAAGGAGGGAGATTGGATTAGATGATTTCTAAAATTCTTTTGAGTTGTGGTAGTTAGTAGTTGCGCGTTAAAAGCAAATTAAGGGGGCGCTGGGTGGCTCAGTAAATTGAAAGCCAGGCGAAGAGATGGGAGGTCCTGGGTTCAAATATGGCCTCAGACACTTCCTAGCTGCGTGACCCTGGGCAAGTCACTTTACCCCCAATCCCTAGCTCTTATCGCTCTTCTGTCTTAGAACCAATACACAGTATTGATTCTAAGAGGGAAGGTAAAAGTATTTTAAAAAAACAAAAACAAATTAAGAGTATGATTTTCTCCCCCAATTTTTTTTTAACCCTTGTACTTCGGTGTATTGTCTCATAGGTGGAAGATTGGTAAG